>NW_006921938.1:1528279-1533907 GCF_000298275.1 Orycteropus afer afer
AACTCTTTTAGAGGAAAATAGGTATACAACTACATAGTATTGTAAAGCTTCAAGACATCAATTTCCACATTTTCTGTCATTTTACAGAAGAAAGAAAGGGGATGGAAATGTTAAATAAAGGGTCTCAAGTTAAATGGGTGGCAAAGTATATGAAAAGTCCATGTTATATGACTCAGACCAAATATCAAGCAAAACTTCTCTTTCACTCATTCACAGCAATTTTAAGTTTCTTTAAAGACACATCAGACATTAATATATTATTTAATGAGAAATACCCAATATCTGTTTATTTAATATAATTAAATAATTCACTGCATATCAAATTACTGAAGCATTATTCTATAATGATCATTTACAATGCGTTACTTTGGAAATGTTCTAGACAATGTTTTAAATTAGAGAGCACATGCAGAGGGAAATGACACAAGGTAGGCTTCACATTAATTTGGCTGAGAAGCTATAATTTTGGAAGTGCAAATGTAAATTCTATATCTGGGTCAAGCAACTCAAACCTAAGTAGGACAGTGACAAAGAAAGGGCAAAATGCAATCCTAACAGTTAAAAATTACCAAACAAACATAGAAGTATCCTCTTTGATTCCTGCCAGCAACTAAGCCTCTTAAATTGTCACAAGCTAAGAAAGAAATAGGTAAATAATGTAGAAAGCAGGACAAAAATTTTCATGAGGATAATAGAAAACAATTCTACACTTTAATTTAGAAACCATTTAAACATATTTATATTTTAACAATATGTACAGGAAGGTTCAAAGTAGGTAATTTTCTACTATGTAATGAGTAATTAGTGAGAAACTATAGTATAGATATGCTTGTTTGTGTTCCAATTAGAATGAAAAAGATGAAATTATTTCATCAGCATTCACTTAAATTACTACCTCCTTCAAAAATTAGTACTGTGCTACCAACTTTTACTACTTCATCTTTGTCTTATTTGAGAGATATATCTTTTTTTCTTCTCTCAATATCATTTTTGATTATATTCCACACACGAAAGCCAGATCTTAACAAGGAGAATAAATCTTCTTGGAATTAGTAGTCTTAGAATTCAAAATTGCTGGTTATATAAAATAAGTTTCATGGAAATTAGTACCTATTTAATTAAATTTAAATATCTCTACCTCATTTTTCATATTTGATACAATTTATGCACCTTAAGTGTAGAAGAATTTTTACAAATATAAACTACTAAGTTTTTTTTTTGAAAACCATATCAACAGTCCATCACATAGAAGTATTTATGAAATGTTTTATGGCAGAGACCTGGGCATACACCAGTAAGATCACTCTTCACAAAAGAACCTGAGTTGTGGAGAAAGTTTAACTAACAGTCCAGTTACTGTGCCTTTAGAATTCACTGCAGTATTAATGCAGAGGTTATGCTTTCCCCCAGGAGCTCCAAGCAAATGGCTGAGAATGGTAGTGGTGGTGGAGAAGTCTTTGCATAACAGTTCAGGAGTCTCTTAGGGGCAATCTTTGTTTTGGACCTTCTGTTAGTCTACCCAAACTTTCTCAGAGCTGTATTACAGTATGAGATTTTCCATGACCACTGAGGGTCACTATTAGTTGGAATAAATTTGATGACAGGTTATTATTTATTTAATTATTCATTTTTGTTATTAGCTGGACATCAAGATTTCTAAAAACCTGAAGAGCACATACTGAATTTAGAAATAAGACAGGAATAACAAATAAGGGATTTTTATGTGGAGGTTGTCGTAAGGAACCCAAATGAGGGACAAAAGAGTTAGGGATAGAAGTGCTATCAGCAATTATGAGATCATTTTGTTTAAATGAGGCTAATCTTGTGTATTATTTACAGATTGGTTGGCTCATGCTTTTATACTTTGAATAATGCTTTGAGTTAAAAAAAAAAAAAAAAGTGATTTGCCTAAATGCTTCAGAATGAATTTTCATGTTTCATAGGAAACTAAGATAAAGCTATTAGTAAGATTTAGGTTCCATGATAAGGATAGATCCATTTCTTCCAAAATTATAGTTCCATATATTAATCAAAACAAATTTACCCAGGTTCATTTCACCTGAATTCCCATTTAAGATCAGAACCTTTTAAATGATTTTATTTTTTTTCCAAAATAATAATTTTGTCTTTTTCAAATGAGTGATCTTTCAACCAAGAATTATGATTTCAAAATATTTCAAAAAACCATTATCATAAGAAACAAGAACCTAAACTGGGTAAACAAAAGAAAACTTAAAGATGGAGATAAGCCTAATTATTTGTTTATATACATGTAGGTATGTATGTGTTTGTTACAATAAAATATTGTATAGTTAACATAGGGAGCTCTGATAGCATAGTGCCTAAAGCCCCTGACTGCTAACAAGAAGGCTGGCAGTTCAAACCCACCAGTCACTCCTCAGAAGGAAGATGGGGCAATCTACTTCCCTGCCTCGGAAACCCAAGGAGGAGTCACTATGAGTCGGATCCTATTCGACGGCACATAACAACAACCATAGTTGATATAATAGCATGTTTTGATTTTAGGGCCCATGTGACAGAGTAGAACTGGTTCATAGAATTTCAATGGCTGCAATTTTATGGCAACAGATAGCTAGGTATTTTTTGCCACAGAGCTGGTGAGTGGGTTTGAACCTCTGACCTTTAGCTTACCAGCCAACCATTTAACTATTGTGACATTATGCCACCAAAACTCCTTAAAAGTAATATATTATTAATACATTTACGAGAAAATAATAATAAGTAATTTCATCTCTGAACCCAGGGAAAATTGTTTTAGATAAAGTAATTGGAGTTTCTAGTAAGTAAGCTCTGGTGGCATAGTACTTAAGGCATTTGACTGCTAACCAGAAGACTGGTAGTTCAAACCCACCAGCCACTCCCTGGAAGGAAGGTTGTGCAATCTGCTTCCGTAGAGATATCGCCTCGGAAACCAAAGGAGGGGTTGTTATGAGACAGATCTGACTGGATGGCAGTGAGTTTGTTTTTTTGGTTTTGGTTTAGTAAGGAAAAAAAAAAAATAGTTCATGTGGAAAAAAAATAAAGAAGCAAAATGGGAACATGGAAATTAGTTTAATGAATATTGGAGATTGAAAATATGAAATAAAAATTGTGGTATATGGATTTGAAAAAACTGCAGTAGAAATTTTAAATTACAAAACAGATACAAATAAAAGTGACAATAGTGATCTAGAGCAGAAAAATGGGAAATTCACACAGATCATGCTTCAAAAGTACAGAGAGATGAAAGTCAGAATTTTAAAATTTAAGAAATCTAGCATGGTATAATTCTAGAATCACAAAGTAAGAATTTTTGTAAGTAGCTGTGATGGTATTAAAAAATGTTAACATATTTGTTGACACTCCTACCATTGAGAGATTTTGAGTCTAATTCACCTTCCATTGAAAATGTACTGACTTTAGTGACTTCCTCAAATGAATACAACACAACAGAAATACACAGTATGATTTCCAAGGGTAGATTTGACAAAAGAAATATAGCTTATACCTGGCTTTCTCTGTTGGGATGATCACAGCCACCAGGCTGTGATGAATCTTAGACTCTTTGAAGAGGTCATATGTACATTTTTCTGGTTGTTAGTCCCTGCTGGGGTTCAAGCCTATAGCCAGCATCAACTACAATATATATAAGTGAGGAAAACTTTGTGATGTGTCCAGTTCCGGTCTTCATCTGACTGTAAGTACCCGAAGGACCATAAGTGAGAGTCATCTAGATGAGTTAAATGAACTCACAGAAATGAGAAAAATGATTAAAACAATGACAAAAGAAGTGATTGTTGTTATTTTATGCTACTAAAACTCAAGAGGTTTGCTCCACAGGAGAAAAATGTTATTGGACTCTAAAGGAAATGGTCCTTTGTTACACGGTTGTGGAAAGCTTAGCATCATTGTCACTGAAGTAAAATGACAAAATGAAAATGTATCGATGTTCATAGGAGCTCTGGTAGCATAGTGCCTAAGGCACTTGACTGCTCACCAGAAGGCTGGCGGTTCAAAGCCACCAGCCACTCCTCGGAAGGAAGGTTGAGCAATCCTACTTCCGTAGTGATACTGCCTCGGAAACCCAAGGAGGGGTCGCAATGAGTCGGGACCGACTCGACGGCATATAACATAACAACATCGATGTTCAGGCAATTTTGAGAGTGATATTAGGTTCTTCTAGCTGGCTGTATAGTGCATAAGGCATTGGACTACTAACTAGAAGCCTGGTGGTACAAGCTCACAAGCCACTCCTCGAAGGAAGACTGAGCAATCTACTTCCATAGAGATACCTCCTCAAAAATCCAAGGAAGGGTCACTATGACTCAGAATTGACTCAATGGCAGTGATTTTTATTTCTTTATAGTTAAGTAAGTAAGAGAAGAGAGAGAAGATATGAAATATAAACAAAACCAAGATTTGACTAGATTCAAAAATAAAACAATATTTGATTTTTAACCTTCTCAAATGGCAAATGATTCCCCAATTAAGAAGCAGTTTCCAGAAAAATATCACATCCAGAGTGCTCTCAGGTAAACATGATCTAAAAATAAAGTCTGAAGTGTGACTATAACACCCTTGATTAACTGCTGAGAAATTTTTCAGGAAAAGAAAATCATAACCTTTCAGATAACAGGTTTTACAAACATCATTAATGAAAATATATATCACACATATGTCCATTAACCCATAAAGCTTTAAGAACCCATAATGTCATGAACTCCAGTAATATTTAGACAACACAAAGACTATTTAAGAATGTTGCATTTGTGAAGATATTATGACTTTATCTAACAGGGGTAGAAATGAAACAAAATAAAAGGATAACTTTGTATCCCAAAACTTCTGTGAATAGGAGGCAGGGTGAGAAATTACTCAGCAGTAGACATGGACTACGTCTTAGGCAACAAGAAAGTTAATTCAGATGGTAGAGCCAAAACCCGAGAGAATTGGACAAAGAGACATTTTGGAACATTCCCAGTCAGTAGAACTGACCACTAATTAGGAAACTGTCAATATCGACTAGGATCTTAAAAGCTTGCAAGAAGCCATCTAGATGCAATGATGATGGGTCTCTCCTCATCCAGAACAAAGAAGAATGAAGAAAACCAAAGACACAAGGAAATAATCAGTCCAAGAGACCGGTAAACCATGTGATACACAGCCTATATAACTATGAGACCAGAAGAAGTAGATGGTGCCTGGCTACCACAGTCAACAACTTGGAAGGGGATCTATGTAGGAGATCCTGGACAGAGTGGGAGAACTATGTGAAACAAAAGTCTAAATCTTAAAAAAAAGGGACCAGATTTGCTGCTCTGATAGAGAGTGGTGGAACCCCTGAGACTATGACCCCTAGCTGCCCTTCACATCTGGAATTGAACTGAACCCACTTCTGTGACTTCTGTAAAGCTGAGTTACCAAGACACCAAGACACGAAGTTGTTTTAGAGCAGCAGTTGATTGGCGCTCCCGGGCGAGGTTCTCATGCCCTAACAGCAGGACTAGAAAAGTCACACCCCCGGGCAGGGGGTATGGATTTTTATAGACACAGAGAGGACCTGTTTGGAGACAGCAGGGGAGTGACAGGGTCCTTTAAGGAAATGGCAGGGTTCAATGAGCTGTTAGC
>NW_006921938.1:1538056-1541505 GCF_000298275.1 Orycteropus afer afer
ACAGACAAGTTTGTCTTGCTGTTGGAGACCTCTCGTATCACCCCCACCTGGCTGACTGTTCCTCTGTCTGGCTTCCTGTCTTTTAATCCCCTTTCTCCTGCTCTTCTGACCTGCTTCTTTGTGCGTCCCTAAGTTGTCTCTCACCTTTATCCCTGGGGCTGACTGCTCTTCTGTCCAGGTTCAAGGCTTTTATTCCCTTTCTCCTGCTATTCTGGCCTGCTACTCTGGCGTTCTTGCATTGTCTCTCCTCACCTGTAACCCTGGGGCTGACTTGTATTTAGCATGTGGAAAAAATACAAATATTGTGGGGCCATGTGTTAGACTGGGTTTTCTAGAGAAACAAAACCAGTAAGGCTTATATAGAGAGAGAAAGAGAAATTTATCTTAGGAAAGTGGCTCACACACTTATAGAATTTGACAAGTTCAAAGTTCTTGAATCAAATGTCAAGCTGGAGGCTTTTCCTGACTCTCACAGTTGCAGGGGCTGAGGAGCTCAAGGTTGGCAGGCAGTATACTGGCTGTTGACTCCTATGAATGACGAATCAAAGATCTCCAGGCCAAATGGTAGATTGTTCACTCACAGACAGTTGTAGGCAGCACTACAGAATCCCAGTCCAAAGAAGAGTGTTTCTTTTCCCAGGATGTCCGTAAATATACCAGAAGCAGCCACACCCCTAGGGAAACTCCCTTTCAACAGATCGGCTGCTCAAAACATATTCATCTGATCCCATCATGGGAATAAGCCCATCACAACTGCTTAAACCCAACAGAATTGCTGTCCAGCCAAGTTGACACACAGCTCCAACTATCCCAGGTCAGAAGACTGACTGTGATGGTTTTAAAATATTTTAGCAAATGATTTCATACTCCTTCCATGGAGATTGAGTCTACTTCCATTCATACAGAATATGAGCTAATCTTAGTGATGCACTTCAACTAACAGAAAGAAACAGAACAAGTACCATGTGAATTCTAAGCTATATTAGGAAGGTGACAGATAAAATTTCTACCTGGATCTTTCTTTGGGATAGTCTTCTTTCTTTTCTTCTTCCTTTTTTTTTTTTTTTTTTTAATCCAGTTATATATATAAGACATAAATAAACCTTAAGTTGTAACAGTTTCAGAAAATTCTAGCAGTTTAAAGTAACATAAATTAAAATTTGTATGGTTTAAAGAACTAAAACCATATATATATATTTGGGAAATTCACATACATTGTTCATAACTAAGTGATAAAATTTGATTTACCATTAAGGTGACTTTAGATCTGAATGACATTACACCAAAATGTATGCATTCATGCATGTTAAAGACATAAGGGTATTCAAGGTGGTACACTTTTATGTAAGTAGAAAATAGCTATGTTTTATGGAACCCTGAAGAAGTCATTTAGTTTCTGGATTGTGAAGGCTTTTTTTTTTTTTTTAAAGTTTTACTTAATTGATGTTAATATGTTGGTGTGATTGGTCCTAGGTTTTTTTTTTTTTTTAAAGTTTTACTTTTATTTTCTTAAAACTATTCTAATTAACAAATCAAAACACAATAGAATCAGAATGCCTTCCTAACTCACTAATCAATATTTATTTGACTTATCAATTTTAAATTAAACTAATTATATACAATTATAAATATTATGCATAATATTGAGTCTATTCTAACTTACTTATGGATAAGTAAATGTTTTTTTCAGCCAAAAGCCTTAAGTATTAATAGTGGAGTGATAAGACTCCCACCTCCTTATTTATATATTCTTCTCATCCTATTTCAATAAAAAATGATAATACATCATAATTCAGAATCGCCAGCAAATTTACATGTTTATCTTATTGCTAATCATAAATATTCATGTTTGCATCTGAAGATTCAATGAACAAAACATTTTAAAAAAGTATGTCATATATCCTCACAAAGAGAAAATGTAATCTAGTCATTTATCACACATGCTTTCAATTGTGAGATTCAATTTCAACAAAACAAAGCACTCTCCCAGTCATTCAAATTATATAACTATCAAATAAAATGAGCAAATCTGTACAAATGTCTATTTTATGTGTTAATGTTCTTTAAATGGGAAATGCTTTCTCCAGTTTTGATTGTTCCCATTATGTGGAGAAAAATTCCTCCAGAGAAATGAAAAGATTTCCAGCACAAAGTACTCTGCATGTGTCCATTCAACTGACCACAGGATGCTGCTACATCTCTGCTGGATTAAAACTTCAAACCCATTAAACGAGGTTGAAGCACTATAACTTCAGAAGTCAAAAGTTCAGCGGGGAGTGTTTCAGGATGCTTCTTATCTCCAATTTTCTCTAATAACCCATATGTAGCTGTCATCTCTTAAGGCATAGTGGTCAATAACTACCATGACTGTCTGCCCACACATGGGCAGATCAGAAACTATTTCTCCATTAATTGGTAATGTAGTTACAACTCCAAGACGGAAAAAAAGGAAAAAAAAATGAAATATTGTTTTAAAATATAAGGTAATATATTTCCATTTTCAAATCAGATAAGCTATGTTGAGGAAGATATGTGTGATGTTGCCAGCCACCTTGCGACCTTGCTTTCTCCTGATGATTTTACATAGCTCTGAGGTAAAACAAAGCAAATTAGTTACATTTTGTAAGACTGACAATTCACCCTGCTATAAAGGATAAATAAATAAGTAATTAGGCACTGCAAGGAAGGTTGGGCAATCCTACTTCTGTAGTGATACCGCCTCGGAAACTCAAGGAGGGGTCACTATGAGTCAGGGCCGACTCGACGGCACATAACAACGAACAACAACATCTAATTTTCCGGCTGTGGATCTAGCAACCACTACTCGTTTGTTGATTTGTCATACTATTGTGGTTTGTATGTAGCTGTGATTCTGGAAGCTATGACACTGGCATTTTAAACACCAGCAAAGTCACTGATGGTGGACAGGTTTCAACAGATCTTCCAGACTAAGGCAGAGTGGGAAGTCTTCCAGACTAAGACTAGGAGAGATTGAGAAGAAGGATCTATTTCTGACAAAACTGGCCAGAGAAAACCTTAAGGATGGCAGCAGAACATTGCTGGCAACATTTATATATTGCCAGTAAATGGGCTCCTGAGATTGGAAGACACAAAAAACAGGACTAGTGAAGACCTGCTTCCTCAAAATAGAGTCAACCTTAATAATGTGGATAGAGTAAAGATTTGGGGACTTTTGTTTATTGTGGTGGCACAAATCCAAACAAAAAGAAACAATTGCAAAGAGTCACGGATAATTGAAACATAGAATGTACTAAGTATACATCAAGGAGAATTGGATGTTATCAAAAATAAAATGGAACAATTGAAGATCAATATTCCAGGCATTAGTAAGTGGAAATGAGCTGGTATTGGCCATTTTGAATGTGGTAATCACATGGTCTACTATGCAGAGAATGACAAATTGAAGAGGAACATTTTCTCATTCATTG
>NW_006921938.1:1541605-1542886 GCF_000298275.1 Orycteropus afer afer
AAAAAAGACAGGCATATGAGCTGAACATTTATATTAAGTAGAATACACTCCTTGGAGAGATCAATTATGGAAGAACAGAAGGGCTGTGTATGCACAGGGAGACAGCTTGTGGGGCAAGATTGAATGAGAGGGAAAGACACAAGGAAGAGATAATTATGGGGAGGAAGTGGGAAGAGAGCTATTGCATTTTGGGAAATGGCAGTCAATGTCATGAGACAATGTGTACATGAAGTGCTGTATGGAAAATGAATGTGCTCTGTAAAATTTCACCCAAATCACAATAAAAATTAAAAAAAAAAAAAAGAAAGAAACTGTCAACATCCACCCAGCTAGATCTGGTAGCATAGTGCCTAAGTGCCTAAGATACTTGACTGATAACCAGAAAGCTGGTGGTTCAAACCCATCAGCCACTCCTTGGAAAGAAGATGGGGCAACCTACTTCCGTAGTGATACTGCCTCGGAAACCCAAGGAGGGGTCATTATGAGTCGAGTCCTCCCAAATGGCACATAACAACAACAACAAGATGTCAGACTGCTTCTGACAAGCGATTGCTTTGTGCCCTTTTCCTTCTTTAGAATGGAAATGTCTATAGTGATTATTTTATATTGTTCTCTCTATGTAATGGACAATGAAGAGCTCTAGTCATTCAAAGTTTAAGTGTTTGGCTGCTAACTGAATGTTGTTCTGCTGGAGAAAGATATAGTAGTTTGCTTCCATACAGATTACAGCCTTGGAAACCGTATGGGGCAGTGCTACTCTGTACTATAGGGTTGCTATGAGTTAGAATCACTTCATCAACAATAGCAGGTGGACACTGAAATTTTTGGAGGTAGATATATTGACTGTTTAATTTTAAGGACTCTAGATTAAGAGATATAGTAGCCAAAGAAGAGTACTAAATAAATTGTATCGAAAAAGCCTCTTCCATCCTTGAATCTTATTTAAATGACAAGATGCTGAAGTTTGAAGTTGTGACTGATTATACAATAGTTGAGAATTTGGAGGATCTTGGGAGGGTTGACTAGTACTTGTTGTTGTTGTTGTTAAGTGACGTCAAGTCGTTTCCGACTCATAGCAACCCCAAGAACAGCAGAACAAAACACTGCCCAATACAACGCCAGCCCCACAATCCCTGCTATACTTGAGCTCATCATTGCAGCCACCATATCAATCCATCTCGTTGAAGGCCTCCCTCTCTTTCGTCGACCCTCCACCCTACCAAGCATGACATCCTTCTCCAGGGAATGGTCCTTTCTTACAACATGACCAAAATAGGCGAG
>NW_006921938.1:1549031-1552013 GCF_000298275.1 Orycteropus afer afer
TGAAAACTAGAAACAAAGAAAAAGCACTGGTAGTTGAAAAATAGAACCTTGGTGACAGAAAGGCTTTTTACCTGAGAACACATGATAAAATTTTAAAAGAAAAATGACTCATTCACCGGAAACACCTTTTCTTTCTTTCTTTCTTTCTTTCTTTTTACCTCCAACTAGTAAAGCAGTGACTATGCACATGTAATTCACTGGATAGAATACACAGAAATCAAATCAACTACATTGGTGGAAAGAGATGATGAAGAAGCTAAATATCATCAGGCAAAACAAGACCAGGGGCCAGCTTCAGAATAAACCATCAATTGCTGCTAAGCTAGTCCAAGTTGAAGCTGAAGAGAATTAAAGCAAGTTCAAATACAGCTCTTCAGTATTCCTCACATGAATTCAGATACCATCTCAAGAGTAGACTTGACAAATTGAACAATAACGAGCAGAGACCAGAGGAGCTGTGAGATTATATCAAGAACATCATACATGAAAAAAGTGAAAGGCCATTAAAAAGACAAGAAGGAAAGAAAAGACCAAAATGGATGTCAGAACAGACTCTGAAACTTGCTCTTGAACATAAAGTACCTAAAGCAAAAGGAAAAAATGAAGTAAAAGAACTGAACAAAAAATTCCAAAGGGTGGTTTGACAAGACAAAGTTTTAAAATGAGATGTGCAAAGAACTAGAGTTAGAAAAATGAAAAGGAAAAACATACTTGACAATTCTCAAGATAACAAGAACTAAAGAAAAAATTCAAACCTCAAGTTGCAATATTGAAGGATTACATGGACAAATAAATGAATGATATAGGAAGTAACAAAGCAACAAACCAAAAAAACAAACTCACTGCCTTCAACTTTCATCCAACTCATAGTGATCCCTACTTGGGTTTCCAAGGCGGTACCTCTACGGAAGTAAGATTGTCATATCTTCCTTCCCAAGAGTGGATGATGAGTTTGAACTGCCAGCCTCCTGGTTAGCAGTCAAACGCCTTAGGCAATATGTCACCAGAGCTCCCTAACAAAGGACAATCAAACAAAAATACTAAGATACTGTACAAAAATAACTGGCCAATGTTCATTCATTTCAGAAAATAGCATATGCTCAAGAATTGATGGTACTGAAAGAAGAAGTTCAAATTTCACTGAAGGCATTGGTGAAAAGGAATTGGTGAGATGTCAATTGAGGTATTTCAACAAATGGATGCAATACCGTAAGCACTTACACATCTTAACCAGAAAATTTGGATGACTACCTGACCAACTGCCTGAAAAAATCAGTACCTGTGCCCATTCCAAAGAAAGGTGATCCAAAGTAATATGGAAAATATCCAACAATATCATTAGTATCACATGCAATTAGAACTCTGCTTAAGATAATTAAAAGATGGCTCTGCAGCACATTAACAAGGAACTACCAGAAATTCAAGCCTGATTCAGAAGAAGAAGTGGCCAACTAGGCATTTGTTTGCTATGTCAGATGTATTTCTTTGCTGATGTCAGATGCATCTTGGATGAAAGCAGAGAATGCTAGAAAGATATTTACTTCTGTTTTATTGACTATGCAAATGTATTTGGGTGTGTAGATCATAACAAATTATAGATAACATTACAAAGAATGGTATTCACTGTATTAATTCATAGAAGAAGAGGCAGTTGTTAGAAAAGAACAAGGGGAACTGCATGGTTTAAAACCAGGAAAGGTGTGAGTTAGGGTTGTATCCCTTTACCATATTTACTCAGTCTGCATGCTGAGCAAATAATCTGAGAAGCTCAAGTATATGAATAAGAACGCGGGACCAGGAGTGGAGAAAGACTCATTAACAACCCATAATATGAAAATGACACAATCTTAAATGCTTAAAGAGGACTTTATGTACTTTCAGATGAAGATCAAAGACTACAGCCTTCAGTGTACATTCCACATTTACATGAAAAAAGCAACCTCACAACTCAATGAATAAGCAACATCATGATAAACTATTAAAATACTGAAGTTGTAAAGGGTTTAATTTTACAGAGCTATGTGATCAATGCCCATGGAAGCATCAGTCAAGAAATAAAATCACGTATTGTACTGGGCAAATCTTTTGGGGTAAAAAAAAAAAAAAAAAAAACCTCTTTACAGTTAAAAAGCCAAGATGTCATTTTGAGAATTAAGGTACCCCTGACCCAAGTCAAGATACTTTCAATGATCTCAGATGCATTCAAAGTCTGGACAATGAATAAAGAAGACTGAAATAGAATTGGTGCCTTTGGATTATGGTGTTGATGAAGAACATGAAATAGACTATATATTGCCAAAAGAAGAAAAAAATCTGGTTTAGAAGTGCAACCAGAATGCTCTTTAAAAAAGGGCATGGTGAGACTCTGTGTCACATAATTTGGACAGTTTATTAATAGGGATCAGTTCCTGGAGAAGGACATCATGGTTGGTATTGTACAGGGTCAGAGAAAAAGAGAAAGTGTCTCAGTGTGATAGATTGATACAGCAACTACAACAATGAGCTCAAATATGGCAATGATTGTGAGGATGATGCAGGACCAGGCAGTGTTTCATTTTTTTTGCACATAGGTTGATAGAGTGGGAACCAGTTGATGGCACCTAAAAATGTTCTGCTAGCAAATTTTCAAAATTTAATCATCTTCTAAGACATTATAATGATCACATTTTCTGAATAATATAATGGTTAAAAATATTTTTTATCTATATCACTTTATATAAACTGCCCAATTTTAACATATCTGCAGTCTGTAATTAATATCATTATATTTTATATCAATATGAATATTTCTGTGTGGAAATATATTGTTAGTAATGTTGGTATATATTCCCTGGGATTCTCATAATTGAATTAGACAATTTAATATTGTCACTTATTTTTTGTTATATATATTTTAAAAGAAACATATAGTTGTGACTATAACTATATAAATATATAATTTACTGTTCTTATTTGAATAAATATTATATAAAATTAAAAATA
>NW_006921938.1:1552472-1553097 GCF_000298275.1 Orycteropus afer afer
AAGTATGCATTTAGCAAATTGCTTGTGTAGATAAGATACCAAATATAATTAAAAGTCCTTAATGGAAAACAGGACATTCTTTCCTTCTTCTTTATTATCTCTCAAAACACTTTCCACAAGCAAAGAATTCAACTATTCTTGAATTGCAGAAACTTGCAGAACTATTTCTTATTTTATCAGTTTTAGTGATCTTCTGTGGAGCTCCTCCAAAGATAATTGAAAATTTACTAATCTGAAACTGCTGCTGTCTACACACTACCTACATACATACTACAATATAAAATTAGTTACAATTTTTCACTAAATCAATAGTAAAACTTTTACTTATTCCTTGTTAAATCAAAGTAGTGAACTATGAACATAAAATCTTTCATAACTAATCATTTATTTATCCTGAAGTTAATAATGATAACAGTTTAACAATTTACCTAAATTTTATGTATAATTATTCATTATTAATAATTACATATAATCAAATATTAATTTTATTGATTATTACAAGTTGTAGTTTTCCCAAAGTTATCAACATTTAATTGTATGATAATAAAAATATTTCTGTGGATTCACACATATTAGTTGTATTATTCTCCAATGGAAACACATCCTGAAGCCCCCTAATCTCCTT
>NW_006921938.1:1553422-1557611 GCF_000298275.1 Orycteropus afer afer
TAGCATAGTGGCTAAAGCACTTGACTGCTAACCAGAAGGCTGGCGGTTCAAACCCACCAGCCACTCCTCGGAAGGAAGGTTTGGCAATCCTACTTCCACAGTGATACTGCCTCGGAAACCCAAGGAGGAGTTGCTATGAGTCGGGGCCGACTCAACGGCACAGAACAACAACATATATATATATATAATAGTGCCTAAGGCATTTAACTGTTAACCAGGAGTAACCAGAAGGCTGGCTGTTGAAACCCACCAGTCACTCTTTGGAAGGAAGGTTGGGCGATCTACTTCTGTGGTGATACTGCCTTGGAAACCCAAGGAGGGATTGCTAAGGGTCAGGTCTGACTCAAGACCACACAACAACAACAATAACAAAATTTTAGAAATAGGTAAACCTGGGGAGGTCAAAGCCCTAGTCTTGACTCCATGGAAAACAGAATTGGCACAATTGAAGGCAGATCTCTTAACAATACTTTGTTACTTTGTTAAACATTAAAAAAATAATGAAACAAAATAAGAAGGCCAAAGAAGTATGAGAAAGACAATTGAGAGGAATAACAAATGTGTGATCAGAAGTGCAGAGCAAAAAGAAACAAACAAAAAAGAAAGTTAGAGAACACTGTCAAAAACTTTTTAGAAGAAAACTTCACTAATGGCATAAAAGAGTTGAAGATATACATTCAAGAAGCTCAACAAACGCCAAATAGGATTGACACCCAAAATAAAATCACCAATTATATCATATTCAAATTTTCCAAAATCAATGGCAAGGAAAGAACTCTGAAAGCAGCTGAGAAAAAGAGAAAAGTCACCTACAAAGGAGAGCAAATGAGACTAAGCCCTGGTTTCTCAAAAGAACACATACAGGCAACAACATAATGGGATGACATATATAAAACCATGAAAAAAAAAAAAAATATCAACTGAGAATTACATATGCAGGAAAATAATTCCTCAAATAAAATGGTGAAATTAGGACGGTATCTCTATGGAAGTTGATTGCCCCATAATCCATCCGAGGAGTGGCTCATGGGTATGAATACATAGCACTAGCATAAACTATAACTAATCTTATTATGTTAATTTAAAAAAAACAGAACATTAGTTAGATTAATGAGAAAAATGGTTTCTTACATCCAGAAAACCGAACACTAAAATAACAGCAATGTAGGAAATAATAAGAAAATCTGTAAACAAAATTAAATCAGTACAGAAAAATATAAAGAGGAAATAAACCATCAGCACCAAAAATAAAAAGACAGCAAATTCATCTATCAAAAATTACACTAAATGTAAATGAATCAAATATATCAGTAAAGAGAAAAAAGTGTAGCAGAATGGATAAGAAAACACGAGCCATCAATATGCTGTTTATAAGAGACGCATCATAGGCAAAAAGACAAAAATAAGTTTGAAGTCAATGGAAAGAACATATATCAAGAAATGTCAAGCAAAAAAAAAAAGCAGGAGTGGCAAGATTAATTTCTGATGAAATAGGCTTTAAGGCAAAAACCAGCAAAAGATATAATGAAGGATATTATATAATAATTAAAGGGTCAATCCAACAAGTGGATATATTAATAATAAATATCTATGTACCCATAAAAGAGCCTTAAAATACATAAATCACACTTTAACAAAACTGAAAAGCAAAATAATAGTAGGAGACTTTAATGTACCACTTCTGATGAAGGAAAGAACAACTAGAAACGTAACTAGGATACAGAAGATTTAAACAGCATAATTAACCAACCTGATCTCATAGATGTATAGAGGATACTCCACCCAATAATACCACAATATATGCATTCTCTTGTGTTGAATATGGAACATTCTCCGTAACAGACAATATGTTAGGTCACCAAGCAAGTACTATAAATTTGGGTGCTGTTTTTCACTTGAGTGTAGGTCTATATTAAGGCCAGGGCCTGAGGTAGGTGGGCCAGTGCTCAGGGGCTGCTTTTTGTTTGTGAGCAGGTCTATTTTAAGGCCATTGTCTGAGGAAGGCAGGTGCAGAGGGATTAGGAACAATCAAGGGAGATGAACTTGTCTGTCAATTTGTTGTTCTGTGGTGGCTTGCATGTTGCTGTGAGGCTGGGGGCTATGCCACCATTTGTAAAATGCCAGGAGTTTTACCCATGGTAGGCAGGTTTCAGCAGAGCTTCCAGTGTAATAGAGACTTGGAAGAAGGACAAAGCCAATTTTTTCTCAAACAATTGGCCAGTGAAAACTTTTTGAATAGTAGTGAAACACTGTCTGATATATTAGTGGAAAATTTTATGAATACTCCTGAAAAATTGTCCCATATAGTGCCAGAAGATGAGCACATCAAGTCAGAAGACACTTAAAAGTTGGGGAAGATGACTGGATTCCAAGATGGAGGAATAGGCAGAAAGTCTTCACAGGCCATCTTGAACAAAGAAAAGGGAAACTGATTAACACAGACACAGAAGATACTCCTGGACCCCTGAGCCTTGAAAGGAAGGATATACAAGTGGATAAAACCCCAACTAGCAGAAGAATTTTCATGAAAATGCCAAAAAAAGAGACATATGGACCTGTGTGCAGTCTGACAGCAATCCTGACAGCACAGACAGCTTGGAGATTCCCAAGTGGTGGTAGGACCTGAGAATTAACCTAAAAATCAGCCCTACTAGCCAGGGAGTGCATGGAGGACTGTTGTGGTGGCTGTGGAATAAAAGTGGAAGCAGTGGTGAAGAGGAAGATGCGCTGAGCTGTGGACTTTTGCCTGTCCAGAGGGTGCTGCCATTTTGAATGTTTACAAGCAGCTTGACCATTTTGGATATTTAAAGAGACCATGATCTCCAAGATTCCAGGGGCTTAAGAAGAGGTTCTGCTTTCCAGGAACCCCAAAGGCAATCAGGACCTGCACAACTGAAAAGGTGTGAAATCCCTCTTGTTACTCTTATACCCCACACCCATTTGGTGAACAAAGGTGCGACCACCGCACACTCCCACCCACCTTCTGGTCCTGCAGAAACTCCATCACAGTCTGTGTGCTTGAACAGAGCCTGGGTGCCCTGCCCTGTCCTCTGTTGATTTTTTTCTTTTTATTTATTTTATTTTTCTCTTTCTTTGTTCTGGTGTTTAGTTTGCTTGTATTTGAATGTGTAAACTTCTATTATTATTAATATTTGTGTCCTTTTTACTATTCTTCCCCTTGCAGGTCCTAGTTTACACCTTTTTTTAAAAATTCTTTTTTTTCCCCTTTTTTTCTCATGTATAACCCCATTCTTTTTTTTTTTTTTTTTTTTTTTTTTTTTTTGCATTTTTCCACTTTGTTCTTCATTAGTCTCCTTTTCTACCTTTTTTCTCTTAGTGCCCTATCCCCAGATATTGAAGATTTTTTTTTTTTCTCCCTTTTTTCTTTTTTTGGTTACTATTCCTGTGTGATTACATGGTGTATTTTTGTCTAACTGCATAGGAGAGAGTAACAGTCCCCATAAGATACAACTACACCCAAACCTCCTGCAACTTCACTTACTGAGCAAGAGCCACCACCTCCTTCTCTACCTACAGGCCAATGATAAAAAACCACCAAAAAGTGCCTGAATCACCCTTGGCTGCTCTTCACAAGCAGTTAACAGAGATCTTAATACAACACCATGATGTGTCAGAGACAACAGACCATCACAGTCAACACAAAGAAGCAAGATAAAGTGGTATAAACAAGGGAACAGGATACAGAACCAGAACACATTCCTGAGGAAGAAGCAGCATTGGAAATCTCTGATAAGGAATTCAAAAGAATTATACTTAAGTAACTTCAAAGGATTGAGAGACAGACCAAAGAAAACACAGAAAAAAACCTTAGAAGAATTATGGAAGAAAAGACAAGAACAAATGACAAAATGAATGAAAAAATAGAAATGATTCTAAAACTACAGATAGAAATTCAGAAGATGAATACTAAATTGTCAGAAATAGATAAAACATTGGAAAGGCAATGGAGTAGAATTGATGCAATGGAAGACAGAATTAATGAGATTGAAGACAAACATTAGAATACTTCTTTGGAAAGTGATCAATCAACAAAAAAATCAAAACAAATGAAGAAAGTCTAAAGTTCATGTGGGATACCATCAGAAGGAATAACCTATGTGTTATTGGAATTCCAGAACAGGAAGAGAAAAATAAAACCACGGAGAAAATTGTCCTAGATTTGCTGGAG
>NW_006921938.1:1578641-1579840 GCF_000298275.1 Orycteropus afer afer
TGGATTTAACTTAGGAGCCCTAATACATGGCATAATATACTATCAAATCTCTCTTAAAATGTACAAACTGCAGAAGAAAAATAGACAATTTTGACCTCCAAAAAATAAAACATTTATGAACATAAGAAGACTTCACCAAAAGAACAAAAAGATAATCTACTGCCTGGGAATAAATTTTTGGCAATAGCATATCAGAGAAAGAAGTAATCTAAAATTTATAGGAAACATCAACACCTTAACAACAAAGTGACAAACAGTCCAATTAACAAACATGCAGAGGATATGATCAGACATTTCACCTATATGACAGTAAGGTGGCCAATAAACCCATGAAGAAATGCTTGTGATTATTAGCAATAGAGAGATGCAAACCAAAAGAAGAATGAGATTTCATTTCAGCCAAGTATTAATAACAAATTTCATAAAAACAGAAAACAACAAATGCTGGCAAGGGTGTGCAGAGAATGAAAACCTAATACACTACTAGTGGAACTGTAAAATGGTGCAACCACTTTGGATAAAGTTATGGTGCTTCATTAAAAGCTGTAAATAGAAATATTATATGATCTGTTAATCTCAGTACTAGGTATATATATTCCACAGAAATGAAAGCCATGGAATGAACAAATACATGCAAACCCAAGTTTATAGCTATATCATTAACAAGAGCAAAAATTTGTATACAAACTAAGTGACCATCCAGAAATGAGTGGATAAACAAACTAGTGTATATACACACAATGAAATAGTATTCAACATTAAAGAATAAGATGAAATTGCGAGACACCTTGTAACGTGGATGAACCTGTTGTTGTTGTTGTTGTTGTTGTTGTTAAGTGCCATCGAGTCATTTCCAACTCATAGCGACCCCATGAACAGCAGAACGAAACACTGCCCGATCCCGCGCCAGCCCCACGATCCCTGCTATACTTGAGCTCATCATTGCAGCCTCCGTGTCAATCCATTTCGTTGAAGGCCTCCCCCTCTTTCGTTGACCCTCCACCCTACCAAGCATGACATCCTTCTCCAGGGAATGGTCCCTTTTGACAACATGACCAAACTAGGTGAGATGAAGTCTGGCCATTTGTTAGTTCTTTTAGCAGTCCGTGGTACTTTCAGCATTCTTCGCCAGCACCACAACTCAAAAGCATCAACTCTTCTTCGGTCTTCCTTATTCATTGTCCAGCTCTCACATGCAT
>NW_006921938.1:1580160-1593937 GCF_000298275.1 Orycteropus afer afer
GCATATCTCAGGTTGTTAATGATTCTTCCTCCAATCCTGATACCACGTTTTTCTTCATATAGTCCAGCTTCTTGGATTATTTGCTCAGCATATAGCTTGATGGATGAACCTAGAGGACATTATACTGAATGGAATTAGTAAATCATAAAAGGACAAATATTGTATGAGATCACTACTATAAAAAGTCAAGGAAAGGATTATTCAGAAAGAAACATTCCCAAAGGTGGGAGGTGAATGGAAACCCTAAATCACTAACTATAGTACAAACAAGTATTATTTGGGTTAAAGGAAAGGTGATATATAAGGAGGAGGACAGCTCAAAATGATTTAGGCATAAGAATACTCTAGGAGGAGCAAAAGCCTTACAATCAACAATGGTTAAAAAAGTAAATTAAAGTGGATACATAGCTAGACATGCAGGTTGAACAGGAGTTGGAAGACAATTGGGAATACATCAAATATGAATGGAAATAGGAATACATTATATATATATATATATATATAGCTTGATGGAGGATATTTATACGTATTTATTTATACATAAGTATTTGTATGTGCTGCAAATATATCCATGAATATGGCAGAGCATAGATTGAGAAAACATATGAGTACTTCTTAGCCATGATCAAACTCCTTTAAGGAATGAGTCCCTGGTGCTGGGGATTTGAGACCATAGTTTCAGGGGAACATGAACATAAATTGGCATAACATAGTCCACAAAGACAATTTCTGCATCTACTTTCATGAGTAGCAACTGGGGTCCAAAAGCTTGTAAGCAGCCACCTAATTTGCAACTATGTGTTTCTTCCTATCTGGAGGAAGTAAGAGTGAAAAAATTCAAAGACATTTGGAAACAATTAGTCCAAAGCTCTAAAGGACCACACAGACCTCAGCCTTCATGGTCTTGAGACAGGAAGAACTGTGTGATGTCCACATACCCCTGCTAACCACTCTGAAAGTGATAACAATAATAGATTGTGGTTAAGTAGGAGAAAAATGCGAAACAAAACTCAAAATCATTGGGAAAAAAAAAAAAAAAGAAAAAAAAAATCAGACATACTACTCTGATGGAAGTTGGTGGAATCCTCAAGACTATAACCCTTCAAACTCCAAACTCATTGCTATCAAGTCTATTCCAACTCACAGAGACCCCTATTAGGTTTCCAAAGCTATGTCTTTACGGAAGCAGATTGCCTCATCTTTCTTCCATGGAATGGCTGGTGAGTTCAAACCATTGAATTTTTGGTTAGCAGCCAGTTGTGTTAACACTATACCACTAGAGACCTTAGTCACCCTTTAAACCTGAAACAGAAATCACCCTCATGGTTCAACTCTTAGACAAATAATAGACAGGCCTATAAGATGAGCAATAATAACAGGGACGTATGCACTCCTTAGAATAATAAACTATACAAGATCCAAGATCCAAAGGGCAGCATTTGCCCAGAGATAAAGCTCAGAAGGCAGGAAGGGATAGGGAAGAAAGATAAATTGAAATAATATACACAGGGAGGAAGTGGGTAGACTGTTGTTATGTTGTGGGGATTGTAATCAAGGCTGTGAGTCAAAATGTGTAAATTGCTTAATATAAATCCAATTAGCTATGTAAGCTTTCATCCAAATCACAATAAAAAAATTAAAAAAGAAAAGAAAGTTTCTCTAGTTTAATTTTTTTCCCTTTAACAAACAGAAATTTATTTTCTCATATTTTAGAAGGCTATTGTTGTTGTTTGCCATCGAGTCAGACGCAACCCATAGCGACCCCTCCTTGGGTTTCTGGGGCAGTATCACTATGGAAGTAGATTGCCCAACCTTCCTTTCGAGGAGTGGTTGATGGGTTTGGACTGCCAAGCTTCTGGTTAGCAGTCAATGCCTTAGGCACTACGCCACCAGAGCTCCTTTTAGAAGCCCAGAAATCCAAAATCAGAGTACAGGTGCTAGGGGAAGACTTTCTTTTCCTGGTGGCTCTGGAGGAAGGTCCTTGTATCTTCAGCTACTGCTTCCTTGGAGACTCCCATGTGTTTTGCCATCTATCTTACCCCATTCCTCCTTTGCTTGCTTGTTTAATCTCTTTATGTCTTAAAAGAGATTGACTCAAAGGGGAAAAAAAAAAATAATTTGTTGGTTTCCAGGGATTGGAGGGTAAGGGAAGGAAGGAAGACAGATGGATAATTAAGAGACAGGTTTCATATGGGTGAAGGGAAAAGTAATATAACACAAGCATGTGATTAGCACAATATCACTGAGGCAAGGAAGATGCGGAGAGGTGCACAAGAGTTACAGACAACAAAGGCATATATTACTGCAGACAAAATAATAATAGGCATATACTATTGCAGAAACAAAAAACAAAGGCACATAATATTGCAGACACAATACACTTTATAGGTGGATACATATGTAAACAGGTATAAATAGGCAAATGGGAATATATCTATGAATATACATAGATTTGGCAGATGATATTCCTATATATAAATATTGACACACTATATAAATGCTGTATAAAGTTTAAACATAACAGGAGGCAAAGTTCAGATAACTCATTAGTCACAAATAAGTTCCTTGAATAGGTTACTGGGCCTGTGGGCTGGGGACCATGTTTGCAGGAGACATCAATAGCTATTGGCACAACATGGTATACAAAAATATTTTTCTACATCTACTTTGGTGGGTAGCAACTAGGGTCTGAAAAGCTTGTGAGTGACCATCTAAGTGGTAACGATTGGTCTCTATTTATCCAGAACAAAGAAGAGTGAAGAAAATCAAAGATGCATAGAAACATGTAGTCCGAAGGACTAATGAACCATGAGAACCTCAGCCTATTTGCTCCAGAGACCAGAGGAATAGATGGTGCTCAGAGACCAATGCTAACCACTTGGAGTTCTTATACAGAGGAGGAGAAATATGTAGACTAAACTCAAAATCATGAAAAGACCATGCTTACTAGTCTGATAGAGACTGGTGAAACCCCCAAGATCATGGCCTCAAGTCATTCTTCAGGCCTGAAATTGATCTCATTCCAATGCCTTAACTCTCAGCTACATCACAGACAGGTCTACACACCTGCATCAGGGAGATTCACCCTTTAGAACAATCAATATGGGAGATCAAAAGAGCAGTACTTGCACAAGGATAAAAACAGGAAGTCAGGAGTGCATAGACAAGGGCACAGGGAAATGCTAAAATCAGGGAGATTATGGGAGCTGAGGTGTAACACTGCAAGGAATATGACCACTATGACAAGAGCAAAGAGACAGAAACATAAAGAGACAGTGACTCAAGATAAATGTTACACTAATCCTGCCTCTTTAACATAACAAAGACAATTCATTTCTAAATGGGAATTAAACCATAGGCATAGAGATTAGTGTTTACAACACATGTATTTGGTGTTATCATTCAATCCATAACATTCTACCCTTTAATCCCCAAAAATTCACAGCAAAATACATCATCCCAAAAAGTTTTAAATCAACTCCAAATCCAAAGCATCATTTTCTGAGTTATCTAAATCAAATATAGTTGAGACAGCAGACATTTTCTATACTGGGCAAAATTCCTCTTCATCTATGAACCTATGAAATCTACACAGTTATCTCTTTCCAAAGAACAATGGTGAAACATGCATAAGGTGTACATTTCCATTTCAAATGAGAGAAATTGCAGGTAGAGAAGTGATAACAGGTACAAAAGAAATCCAAAACCCAGCAGAATAAAGTGTTATCTCTCCAGGTAAGAAAATAATCCTTTTGTTCCTAAACTTATTTGGACAATTACCCTGCCCACTGGACTGCGAGAGTAGGCTATGCTCTCTAGATTCTGAGAGGAGGCTCCTCATTCCTGGGCTTCAGGTCCACCCTACAGGCTCACAGGGATGGCAACTCTGCTCCCTTCACTTTAGGAGGTCCATTTCTTTTAGTACATTTGAGAGCAAACCCAAGCCTTTGGCCCTTGAAGGCCCTGTTCTTCTACCCATTGGGCATGACATTCCTGCTTTCTCAGTTTTTGGCAGCCCCACATGCTGGAACTGATAAAATGGAAATGATTTGTCTCTTTGAAAACTAGAAGACTGTGTCCCCAGCCTTTGCAATCCAAGAGACTATGGGCCCATCCTTTTAAAAACCAGAAAAGGCCCTGCTTCTCATGCTTTTTCCAACATTCTGCTGATCTTTGATTCACTCCAAACATAGTGCTTTTTCTTTTCTTGGAGGATAACATATGCAACTTCTTTGGTCTGTTTCCTGGCTGTGGATTTCCTAGAGGCAGCCAAAATTCTCCCCTTTCATTCTTTTTCTTTTCCTTCAGTCTAAAATGATCTTTTCTTTTCCTTTTTTTTTTTTTTTCTTTTTGGCTGTGGTATAGTTAGAGCCATCACATAGGCTAAATGCTTTTAACAAATGATTGTGTAACTTCATCCTTGGTGGACAATCTAGATCATATACTCTAATTTGTACAGCATAATTTTCCAAATCTTTAAGTTCTGTTTTCATTTTACATAGTTCATTTTTAAATCTTCTGTTTCTTCTCACACTTCATTTTAAGTAGCAAAGAGAAGACACATAGCCCCTTCAATATTTTGCTTTGAAATCTCAGCCAGATATCCATGTTCATTATTTTCAAATGCTACCTTCTACCAAACATTTGAACATGATTCACATAACTTATTTGCCACTGCATAAAAATTAACACTTTTCCTCCATTGTCCAATCACTTGCTCAGCATTTTCTTCTAAAACCTCACCTGAAGTAGATTTAGCATTCACATTTCTAGTAGTATTTTGTTGTAGATGCCATATGTATTCTCTAAGAAGACAGAATTCACTGTAGTCTCCTCATTTCTGAGCCCTCACCACAATTCTCTTTGACATCCATATAGTATCTTCAAGGCAATCTGTAGCTTTACTATTACTTGTCATAACATTCTTCTAGCCACTACCCATTATCCAATTCCAAAACACATTCCACACTTTACGTATGTCTTAGAGAAGTACCCTGTCCTTCTGGTATGAAATTTTGCCATAGTTATTTAGTTCTGTTATAACAGGAATAACACAAAGGGATCTTTTACAAACAAATTTATTTTCTCATAGTTTAGGTGGATAGGAGTCTGAATTCAGAGTACCAGCTCTAGAGGGAGGCTTTTTCTCTGTCAATTAGAGCGGAAGATCCTTGACTTTTCAACTATGCTTCCTGGGTCACTTGGAGATCCCCATGTGCCTTGAAATTTATCTTATTTCACTACTCCACTTCCTGTTTAATTTATTTTATATCTCAAAATACTTTGACTTAATGTACACCTAACACTGATCTAACATCATTAACATAACAAAGACAACTCATTCCCAAATGTAATTATAAACAGGAGCATAGAGGTTAGGATTTGAAACACACACATACACACACACACACACACACACGTGTATTTTTTGGGGGTGATTTTTTCCATAACAAAGTATAACAAAATAACAGAGAAGAAAAAATTCAGAAATCAGAAGATTTAGTATGGAAGTTCTATATATAGAGAACAAAGGACTTAGAGGTAGAGGAAATATCGAGATAAATGTTTTAAGACCATTCCTCTAGTGAAAACGTGAGTTTCAAAACTAAAATAACATAGGAAGTCTCCAGTGTATTAAAAGAAAAGAGACAGACTTGACAGCTGTCAGCTTAGACCTGAGTTCCCATTTCTGGCATTTAACCTTGGCTGAGTACGGTCAAATTACTCAATTACACACCACAGCCCTCCTTTCTTCCTGAGGTAACTTGTGTTTAGTAATGATTAATAGAAGGGTTATAAAAGCTTTGCTCCCCCTGCAACATTGGAGACAATGCTATAAGTGAAATTATTTAAGTGCAGTTTCTTTCTCTGCTTCATCTTGTTTCTTTTCTGCTCCCACAGGTTTGATTAAGTGCATTCCCCAATATGTTATTTTTGTTCTTAGGTGTCCCTGTGGCTCTGACTCATAGTGATCCTATTTGCAACAGAATGAAACACTGTCTGGTTCTTCTGTACCATCCTCATAACCCTTGCTATGCTTGACCTCATTGTTATAGCTACCATGTCTATCCATCTCAATGAGCTTCTTCCACTTTTTCACTGACCAACTTTACTAACAGTAACATCCTTCTCTAGGGTCCAGTCCCTTTTGACTACATGTCCAAAGTAGGTGAGACAAAGTCTGGACATTCTTGCTTCTAAAGAGGATTGGGGCTGAACTTTTTCCAGGAGAGATTTCTTCCTTCTTCTGGCAGTCCTTGGTATTTTTTGTTTTCTACACCAGCACCACAATTCAAAGTCATCAGTTCTTTGGTCTTCCTTTTTCATTGTCCAGCTTTCACATGCATATGAGGTGAATGAAAATACCATTGCTTGATGTCTTTGGTCTTTAACACTTTAAAGAGGTCTTTTGCAGATGATTTACCCAGTGAAATTAGACTTCTAATTTCTTGACTGCTGCATCCATTGTTGTTGATTGTGGATCCAAGTAAAATTAAATGCTTAATGATTTCAATCTTTTCTCCATTTATCACAATATTGGTTATTGTTCCAGTTGTGAGAATTTTTTGTTTATGTTGAGGATTATACAATCCATACTGAAGACTGTAGTCTTTTAACTCATCACTAAGTTCATCAATTCATCTTCACTTTTAGCAAGCAAAGTTGTGTCATCCTCATATCACATATTTTTAATGACTCTTCCTCTAACACTGATTGTATATCTTTCATATAGTCCTGCTTCGTGGATTATTTCCTTAGCATACTTAATAAATATAGTGAACTCATACAACACTGACACACACCTTTCCTGATTTTAAACTATGAAGTAGCCCCTTGTTCTGTTTAAATGACTGCCTCTTTTGTCTGCAGACAGGTTTCATTTGAGCACAACTAAATATTCTGCAATTCTCATTCTTTGTAATGTTATCCATAATTTGTTGGGGTCCACACACTCGAATGCCTTCACATAGTCAATAAAAAACAGGTAAAAATATTTCTTGTATTCTTTGCTTTCAGCCAAGATCCAATTCCCAGATATATGTATCATGTATTTTCAGTACAGAGTCTGCTTCTTGGGAATTCATCCTGTGACATGCATCATCTAATGTCATTGCACAAATGATTGACATCTTGATATCTTCCAGGCTAGACACATAGAAGCTGACACAAATAATCAGAAATAAATCCAATCTCTTAACCCTACAAGCTAGAAAGAAATCCAAATTTGCCACCAATTGTTTTGAGTGAAATAGTCTTAAATCTAGGATTTTATATCCAGTTTTATGAATCAATCAAATTAGAGAGAAAATTTATTTTCAAATTAAAATTGAAAAATATACCTTTCCTATGTTCTTACTAGGAAGTATTGGAGATCATATATATGTGTGTAAATAAATCAAAAAGCAAGAAAGAAAGAGGATGATTGAAATTCAAAATAACAAAATTGACCATGGAAAGTGAAAAAATAGATTACTATATTCCTATATTCCTATATTCAGTGCTTTTCAGCTGAAGATAGTTGCTGAATTTTTAAATTGTGTAAAGCTGGAGAGTAAAAAATCCAACAGAAACAAACAAAATATGAATAGCTGAGTAGTTATAAAAATATTTATTTAAGGAGCTCTGTTGGTGTTTAGGCACTTGAGTGCTAACTGGAAGCTTACTGCTTCAAACTGACAAGTTGCTCCAAGGAAGGATGACTGGGAAATATACTTCCATAAAGATTTCCAGCCTTGAAAACTGTTATAGTTGGAGCTGTGTGTCAACTTGGCTGGACCCCAGTTCTGTGTGGTCGCTTCCATGATGGGATCAGATGACTGTGTTCTGAGTGGCCAATCTGTTGAAGGGGAGTTTTCCTTGGGGTGTGGCCTGCTTCCAGGATATCCAGGGACATCCTGGGAAGACATACATTCTTCTGTGGATCGGGATTCCTTTGTGGTGCCTACAACTGTCCACCTTTCGGCCTGGAGATCTTGGATTCATCATTCATTGGAGTCAACAGCTGGTGGACTACCTACCAGCCTTGAGCTTCTCAGCCCCTGTGGTTGTGGGGGCCAGGAAAAGCCTCCAGCTTGACGTTTGATCAAGGGACTTTGGACCTGCCAGCCTCTATATGTTTGTCAGCCATTTTCTTAAGGGCCCTCTGGTAGCATAGTGCCTAAGGCACTTGACTGCTAACCAGAAGACTGGCAGTTCAAACACACTAGCCACTCCCTGGAAGGAAGAGGGGGCAATCTACTTCCATAGTGATACTGCCTTGGAAACCCAAGGAGGGGTCTCTATGAGTCAGGTCTGACTCGATGGCACATAACAACAACAGCAACAACTGAGAACCCAGTCTAACACAGAAATCCAAAGGGGTCCACTATGAGTTGGAAACAACTTGATGGCAGTGAGTTGAGTATGGGAACAAGAATGACAATAATAATAAGGTTTATCTTGGAAGAAAATACTTAACAGATCACATATCTGACAAAGGATCCTAAATATATCCCAAATATATGAAGAAAACTGAAACCTTAAAAATAATAAAACAAATAATTCTGAAAAAATTGGCAAAACAAACAAAAAATAACAACAAAAGACCCTTTACCAAACATATTATGTAAGATATATATAAGCATATATAAAGTAGTTCAAAATAATTAGTCACAGGGAAAAACCATATTAAAATCATGATGAGACACTATTACATACTTTTTTTGTATGTCTTCCAGTTGATTTTCACTCATCATGACCCAAATGACAGAGTAGAACTGCCCAGAGGGCTTCTTAGTCTGTATTTTTCATGAAGACAGATGATCAGGTCTTTTCTCTCATAAAACAGGCAGTGGGTTTGAGCCTCCAATACTTTCATTAACTGCCAAGCCCTTAACCATTGTGTCATACATAAGAGCTCCTTACATACCTATTAGAATGGTTAAAATAAAAATATTGACCACACAAAAAGATTGTGAGGATGTAGAACAACTGAATCTCTCATACATTGCTGGTGAGACAGTAAAATAATACAATTACTCTTGAAAACTGTTTGACATTTTCCTATAAAATTAAATATACAATTACTGTATAAACCAGCAATCTTATTTCTGGTTATTTACCCTAGAGAAACAAAATAATATGTTCACCAAAAACCTCCACACAAATGTTTGTAGCAGTGTCTTAGTTTCTTAGAGTTGCTAGGACATAAACAGGAGCTCTGGTAGCTTAGTGTCTAAGGCACTTGACTGTTAACCAGAAGGCTGGTTGTTCAAACCCTCCAGCCACTCGTCGGAAGGAAGATTGGACAACTAATTTCTGTAGTGATACTGCCTCAGAAACGCAAAGATGGGTCTCTATGAGTCGGGTCCAAATCAATGGCCTATAAAAACAACAACAGGACATAAATAACACAAGTGGGTGGTTTTAACAAACAGAAATTTATTTTCCCACAGTTTGTTTTTTGGGTTAGAAGTCCAAATTCTGGACACCAACACTAAGGGAAGCCTTTCTCTCCTGTGAACTCCGGGGAATGATCTTTGTCTCTTTCAATTTCTTTTCTTGACTTCTTGGTGATCTTCATATGTACTTACCTTTTTCACTTGTTCTTGCTTTTCTCTGTATCTAACTGTTCTTTTTATATCTCAAAAGTGATTAGGTTTAAGACACACTCTAAACTGGTATGACCACATTTACTCAACAAAGAAAATCTCATATTCAAATGAGATTACATTCACAGGTATAGGGGTGAGAATTCCAACACATATTTTGAGGGGATGTAACACAATCCATAACAAGCAGCTATTCATAATTTCCCCAAATGTTAACAAACCAAATATTTTTCAGTATGTGAATGGATACATATATGAGTTGATACATTTCAACTAGTATTGTCTCTTCACCCAGTGAAAATTGTAACAATTTCTCAGTTAAAGCAGGCCAGGAATACCTTATACATACTCCCATTACCATCAGTGATTGATGGGATTTACTCAGCAAGCGATGCTGTTGTTGCTTTGTACCATCAGTGGATTTCCACTCATCGGGACCTTACAGGACAGACTAGAACTGCCTCATAGGATTTTTAGGCAATAATCTTTATAGAAACAGATTGCCAGGTCTTTTCTCCTACAGAGTGGCATTGCATCACCAGGGCTACTTTGGTAAGTGACACATTTCCAAAATTCTGTTTATTTTGGAATTTATTTCCACCCCAATTCTAGTACCAGTTGCCTTAAAATTGACTTTCTAGAAATAAACTGCCTAGAGAATGCTATGTAGAAACATTATTGAAAATTATTTCCAGGAAATCAACCTGAAATGAAAGTAGGAATGCAAGGTGGGGTAATTAAAAAAACAAACAAACAAACAAACAAAACAATGTTTGTCATCATCCTTATGGATGAATGAGCACTGGTGGCACAGTGGTTAAAGCTGCTACCAAAGATCAGCTCAGTGGTTTGAATTCACCAGCTACCCTGTGGGAGAAATATGTCACAGTCTGTTTCCATAAAGATTTACAGCCTTAGAAACTCTATGGGGCAGTTTTACTCTGTCCTACACAGTCACTATGAGTCAGAATTGACTCGATGGTACCTTTTTTATTTTTTATAGATGAATATTTTTGCTTTGAGGTACACTTCAGTATCTCTCCAAAGTGAATTTTGCGTGTCATATTTGAAAGCAGACAGTGTCAAACAGCCCTTCCAATCTAAGGAAAAATCTTTCTATTTTCAGTTATATGACAGATATAGAAAGAAATTGATCTATTTTACGTAATTTATTCATTAACTGTCTACAATAAGATGACTATGCGTTATGTTAGGAATCTCTGGGTGGTGAAATCATTAAAAATTTGACACAGAATTGTCTTGGAAGGTAGTTCTGGTAATATATTTCAAGAGAGCATAGTCTTCAAAACTCTTTGAAGCATATAGTTCTACTGTGCAACACATGGGGCCTCTCTGAGTGGGAACTGACTGGGCAACAATGGGTCTGTTTACTATTTTTTTTTTCTTTGCTTATTTATGTTGTAAATGAATTACAATGGAATCAAATGATTGATTATACAAATCTGATCTATTTCCAGTGAGATCCAAAACTAACTCTTATAATTGACTAGTTCTTATAACTTGGAAAAAATATTTAAACTTTCTGAGACTCACATTGTTTTTCTGGAAAAAAAATATCAGGATTGTTTTGAGGGTTGGGTATCATCTAATGTCTAACACGAAAAATACAGATATATTATAAAATACATATACATATACAAAAAACACATTATAAAATATTTCCCTCAATAAGAGCAAACACTGGTTCAAGGGACACACAACAGGCTATGTCAGCATTGGCTCTACTTTTACAACCCTTGCTGGTCAAGTAAGTGGAGCATGCTGTTTGCACTGGTCTATTCAGTCACAGAAAGGGGTGATTTCTGGTTGATCTGTTTGATTGCTTTTCTGTGTACAATTTAAACTCTGGAATTTTGTAGCTATTAAATGGCAACCTAAGGTAGATTATGTCTTCCCCAGTACGACTGCCAATTTTAGTCTTTTTTGAGAGAATAAGAGATAAGAGATAGGGGATAAAACTTCAAAGGAATGTAAAGAGAGCCAGGGTAGAGTCAGAAGAGTGAAATACAGAGATTTCAGGGAAAATATTCTTGTTATGCATCAGCTGTTTCTTAAATGGGGAAGGATGTTTTCAACTTCAAATCCTATGCTGCATCAAATACTCTTCTCCTACCCCTGTTTCCTGCTGATGATTTTCTTGTTCCACATTTCTATTCCTGCTGAGTAAGTGTTGCATTTTTTTAAATCCAGTCTGATTCTAAAAACGACTGATTTTAAATCCACTGCTTCCATGGGATTCCTGCTAATGGGTTTCATTTGAGTTATAGTACTAATAAGATAAATATGTCCACTCAACCATGAGTTTATACCTTTCTCCATTTCATTTTATGTCTTATTGATAAAATTGAATTAAATTTTCAAGACTCAGGGTAAATTATCTAGTATTTGGGATGCTGCAGTTCTCAATGCTAATGACAATAATTTCAGAAACATACTATCTTTATGATCAAGTGAAAATATGCTTAAAAGTATGAAGAATTTCAGAAAATGTGGAATTATTTCCTTTTTCCTTAGAATTTTCAGATAAACTAATTTAATGTCCTTCCATGTTGATGTATGTCCTTTCAATCTGCCCCTTATTTTGATGGAAAGTGTCCCATGTCAAGGTAATATAGTTGGCAAAATGTTAACTGTGTAATAATATAGAAAGTAAAGAAAATACTGAATTCAATTAGTAAAAAAGTCTACCATAGAATATTGTTGTTGGGTTCTGTTGAGTAGCTTTTGGCTGACAGTAAACCCATGTGACAGAGTAGAATATCTAGTAATGTTTTTTAAACAGTAATCTTCGTAAAAGGAATCCTGATAGCACAAGTGTTAAGGGCTCAGCTATGGGAGAAAGATGTGGCACTCTGCTTCCATAAAGATTTACCACTTCAGAAACTCTATTCAGTTGTTCTCCTTTGTCCTATATGATCACTATGAGTTGGAATTGACTCTATGGTAATAGGTAATCTTTATGGAAGCAGATTGCCAGGTCTTTTCCCACAGAGCTGCTTGGAGGTTTTGAACCACTGACCTTTTAGTTAGCAGCTGAGCAGTTAACCATTGATACCATCTGAGCTGCTTGTACCAGAAAATAGATGGAGTGTAAAATGGATGGAAAACACTTTAGATACTTTCCTGGAGAGTGGACACCTATAGAGTTTGAAGAATTATGAAGTAGCTAGGATCCCTGGTGGCACAATGGTTAAAATATTTGGATGTTAAACAAAATGTCAGCATTTCAGACTCACCGGTTGCACAGTGGGAGAAAGATGAGGCAGTCTGCTTCTGTAAAGATTTACAATTTTGGCAACCTTATAGGGCAGTTCTACTGTCCTAAAGGGTCACTACAAGTTGGAATTTATTCAATGACAATGGGTTTTTCTAAAGTATCTTTAAATATTTATAACAAGTCTCTCCTAGTGATTATGAAAATTATATATTTTTTTCAACAGTACATTATTTATCAGAGACTGTAATTGGAAGATGGTAAAGCATTAGTCAAAGTCCAGCTAGTTTACTGCTGTTAGAAACTATATGAAATATAGACTAAATATTCTTGGTCTTTCCTTTCTTTCCTCATGCCTCAAACCAAAAAAACAAACTCACTGCTGTCAAGTGGGATCTGACTCACAGCGACCCCTCTGTGGGTTTCCAAAGCGATATCACTATGGAAGTAGATTGCCCAACCTTTCTTCTGAGGAGGGGCTGGTGGGTTTGAACTGCCAGCCTTCTGGTTGGCAGTCAAGTGCCTTAGGCAGTAAAATCCCACATTGTACACTATAGACTGACAAGTCCTTCTACTTTTTTCTAAATCAAAATCTTAATACAAAAAAAAAAAAAAAAAAAAACCCTATTTTCTTAGAATTTACCAGCATGTCATGATCTCTCTAAGATACAGTGTGTATCCCTCATCATATTATGAAACTTCCATAATCTGCCTTTCAATATTTTATTATCATCTCTGGCTACCAGGAACAAAGACTGTGCTCTGGATCACAGTTCTTAATATATCACAGATTTTTCTTTCTGAATAAGGTATAACATCAACTTTGTTACCCTGGTGAATTATTCTAAACATTCCTAAAGACTGTCTCAGATGTGACATACCAAGTAAACAAAGCCCCAACATTGCTATTTAATAATTCTTTTCACTTTAGCAGTTGCATTGTCTTCTCATT
>NW_006921938.1:1594082-1606688 GCF_000298275.1 Orycteropus afer afer
TATATATATATTTTTTTTGTTGTTGTTGTTGTTGTTGTTGTTATGTGCCGTTGAGTCGGACCTGACTCATAGAGACCCCTCCTTGAGTTTCCAAGGCAGTATCACTGCAGAAGTAGATTGCCCCATCTTCCTTCCAAGGAGTGGCTGTGGCTGGTGGGTTTGAACCACCAGCCTTCTTCTTAGCAGTCAAGTGCCTTAGCCACTATGCTACCAGAGCTCCCATCATGTAATATAAACATACATGTGTATACATATATATATATACTTATATATGAGAAACTGCTTCTGAAATCTCTTTATTTTTGCATTCATCTATTTATCTTGACTTGTACCCATTAATTTCATCTGACAGAATACATTTTCTAGCTTTGATGTTTATAGTTTTCATGTTTCTTCTTGGTTGGCCCTTTGCATCTATACATGTTTTCAAAATAATGTTTCTATTTCCTTATACTTTATTTTGGGATTTTATTTGGGATGATATTGAGTCTCTAGATAGTTTTGAGGAAAATTAGTATATTTACTGTATTGCATACATGATCCATTAATACAGAAAATCTACTTATTTATTTTAATCTTTATAATTCCTATTAACTAAGTTTATATAGTTTATTATAGAGATCCTGAACATTTTTATTAGATATATTTTATTACTTATATTTTTATTTCAAGAAATAATTCTTGTATTAAATTCTTCTTTTATACTATGATAGTTATATCAATTATATTTATATTCATGTGTGTATGGTATATCTTTTTCAATCATTTAAGAATGAAATGATAAGTATTCAATATATTTAAAATATGTACATATAGGCTGAAAAAAATTGTGTTACAAAACTTGTTTTTAGGTGAATGCGTGAAACCTTATCTTTTCTTATATTTCTGATACATTTAAACTTAAACGTTTTTATCATTTTACTTATGTTATTCCTTTCTGTTCTATATGCATTGCTTTTATTTCTTCCTCTATTTTTATTAAAATACTTTATTTCTACGTATCACCCCATAGTTCTTTTGTTTAGTGGTTATATAGTGAATATTATTAATTTGCTTCACATGTTAAAATGTAAAATAAATGAGAACTTTTACTCTTTCCCCATCATTTCAAAAACATTAGACCATTTCTACTTTCTTTGGATTATATACTACATTTGAAATATATGTGTATCTTGAAAATCCATACTATGTTGTTGTTTTTGTTTTATACAATTAACTTTTATGTAGATGTACCCGTATATGGATACTTTCTCTTGATATCAATTTCTTCCTCTCATGCCTAAGACTTTATGCAAATGAATTTTTCTTCTGCCTGAAAAGTACTCTTTCTTATTTCTTTTGACACAGATCTGTTAAAGAAAAAGATACTGTTTTTATTCATTTGAAAAAAAAGTCCTTCATATTTTCTAATTTTTTGATAAATATTTTCTCAAGATAATAAATTCTAAATTAACAGTATTTTATTTTGGCATTCAGAAACTTTCCTTAGCTGATTTTTTGACATTCATTATTTTTGTTCAGAGATCAGTTGTCAGCCTTATAGTAGCACTCAGCTTATTCTATTGTTCCTTTGAAGGTGATGTCTTTTATATTTGGGTGATCTTAATTTTTCTTTCTTTTTCTTTGCATGTGATGTGATATGCCCAGATGTGATTTTTTCCCCTTTGTTTATCTGATATGTTGTGATTCTTGACTCTGTGGATTATATCTTTAGTGTATTTCTATTTAGCATTTAAATATATATATATATATTTAAAATATATATATATATATATATATATATATTTCTTCTGGTCCTTTGTCTCTCAACTTTCATTCTGGTACTCCAAATAAAAATATATTAGACTTTAACTGCTAGTTGTATCCTCACATAGAATTTAGAAGCTTCTTTGTGAATATTTTCTTGTCACTAATATTCCACACCACTAATTAAATGTTATCTTTAATGACTTATTCCAAATGTCATCTTTTTCTTTGTTATATGGATTATATTTTTCATTTCAAAATTTCTGTTCGGCTCTCCATTGTCATCTTCAGTCATTACCAAAATCTCCTCTTGAAGCATAACTCTTTGAACCTATAAATTCATATCTAATGACTATTTTATTTAAATGACTAAATTATTTATTGTTAAAGCAAATGGTAGAAATTACAAGATAAAAGAACTGAGGAGAATATTCTAAAAAGCAGTGCAAGAATATAAAGTCAATTATCATACCTAAAAGTGCAAAGACCTGGAATAAGAAGACCAAAAGGGAAGAGGACCTTTGGCATTTGTCAAACAGAAAGAATAGAAGAAAAATGTCAAGCCTCGAGTTGCACTATTCAAAGTTTCTATAGGCAAAATATTGAATGATGCAGAAAACATCGAAAGGAGATACAAGTAATACACAGAGATACTGTACAAAAAAGGGTTGGTTGATATTCATCCATTTCAGGAGGTGGAGTATGATTAAGAACCAATGGTACTGAAGCTACACTGAAGAAACTGGCAAAATACCAGGCTCCAGGTATAAATGACAAAATTAATTACCAATTGAGATGTTTCAGCAAACATCAGCAACATTCAGATCTTGTGCTAGAAGCACTTATTCATCAATGCCAAGACATTTGGAAGACAGCTACCAGGCCAACTGCCTGGCAGATATCCACATTTGTACCCTAAACAAAGAATGGTGATCCAACAAAATGTGGAAATTATCTAACAATATCATTAGTATCACACACAAGTAAAGTAAAATTTTGCTGAGGATAATTTTAAAAAAGTGGTTGCAGAACTATACTAACAGGTGACTTTCAGAAATGCAAGATGGAATCAGAAAAGGACATGGAATGAAGGATATCATTACTGATGTCAGATGGATCATGGCTGAAAGCAAAGAATACCAGAGAGAAGTTTACTTGCATTTTATTGACTATGAAAAAGCATTCAACTATGTGGATCATAAAAAAATTATGGTTGACATTGAGAAGAATGGGATTTCCAGAACAAGTAATTATGCTCAGGAGGAAACTGGACATAGAGACCAGGAGGCTTTCATTCAAACAAAACAAAGGGATATTGCATGGTTTAAAATCAGAAAGGTTGTGTGTCAGGGTTGTATACTTTCACCATACTTATTCAATCTGTATGCTTTGCAAATAATTAGAGAACTTGGACTATAAGAAGAAGAATGTGACATCAGGATTAGGGGAAGACTCATTAAGAACCTATGATATACAGTGACACAACTTTACTTGCTGAAAGTGAAGATGACTTGAAGCACTTACTGATGAAGATTAAAGACTATAATCTGCAGTATAGATTACACTTCAACATAAAGAAATCAAAAATTCTCATAACTGGACAGATTGAAGTTGTCAAAGATTTTGTATTACTTGGATCCACAATCAACACCAATGGAAACAGTAGTCAAGAAATCAGATATCATATTGCACTGAGCAAATCTGCTGCAAAAGACTCCTTCAAAGAAGTGCAGAAGAGCAGAGATGTCTCTTTGAAGACTAAGGTGCACCTAATCCAACTCATGGTATTTTCAGCTGCCTTATATGCATGTGAAAGCTGGACAGTGAGTAAGGAAGACCAAAGAGTTGTTGCTTTTGACTTGTGCTGTTGATGAAGAATACTGAAAGAACAATGGACTTCCAGTAGAATGAACAAATTTGTCCTAGAAGAAGTGCAGTCATAATGCTTCATGGAAGTGAGAATGGCTAGACTTTGTCTCCCCTACTTTAGTCATATTGTCAGAAGGGACCATTCCCTGGAGAAGACTATTATACTTGGTAAAGTGGAGGAGTAGTGAAAAAGAGAAAGACCCTCAAAGAGACAGATCAACACAGTGGCTGTAATGATGGCACAAATACAGCATGGATTGTGAGGATGGTGCACTACAGGTCAGTGTTTCATTCGGTTGTACCTAAGGTCACTATGAGCAGGAGCTGACTTGATGGCACTTAACAAAACAACACAACAATGACTATTTTTTCTGTCCTTTCATGTCTTTTGTTTGATCTATGTTTTCTTTTTTTAATTTATACTTTGTCTTCACTTAGCTCTGTATTATTTCATTTTGTTGTTGTTAGGTGCCATCGAGTCATTTCTGACTCATAACGACCCCATGCACAGTAGAACGAAACACCGCCCAATCCTGTGCCAGCTCCATGATCCTTACTGTACTTGAGCCCATTGTTGCAGCCACCATGTGTATTATTTCATTAGTTACCAAAATTCAATACAATATATTCTAGAATTTGAGAAACCAATTGTTGTTAACTCCCTTCAGAGTTATTTTTGCTGTAACATGTAGCTGGGCTAGAATTGGTTCATTTAACCCGATTAAACTAATAAATGATTTAGTGACTTGATGCCATGACTTTATTACTTGTGAATGTAGCCTTTTAACGTTTATCCTTACTATACAAGCTGTACTCCTTGAAGTCTTTGAGCTAAAATTCTGGGTAGCTTACCAATGTCTCTCTACTCTGTCATCCTACGAAATTCATTATTTTTTATCTCCTCAACCTTGTGAAACTGTTAAAAAGTTAACTCAGCCTTTCTAAAATCAATTTTGAAATAGAGAGTACCATAAAGTCAAGAATATGAATCAAATTCTGAGTTTCTCCCTCTCAGTATGTCTTCTAGTTTAAAGTTTAACCCTTGAAATTCTCCTTTGGCACCATCCAAAATTTCTTTAAAAGTAGATATTCAAACACACATGATTTGTACATTTTATCTGTTGTCTTCAGTGAGAGTGGTTTGCAAAACAACATAGTTCAACATTACCAGATGTGCAGTCTTATTAAACATTCTTTATGTAGTACTCTACTACTTGCTAACTTTCTGGGTTTTCTTTTGGGGGGTTATTTTTGTCATTTTGTTATTTCTTTCCTTTTTTTTTTTTCTTAAATTGTGATTTGGGTGAAAGTTTACAGAGCAAATTATTTTTCCATACATGCTGTTCATACACATTTTTTTTTCACGACATTGATTGCAATTCCTATGGTGTAACAGCTCTCCTTTCACTACTGTCTTGCATTTCCCTTTTCTCTGTGTCCTTCTTTCCTTTGCATTCCTGCCCTGTGAACTTTCACTCTATCCATGTACTTCCCTTCTGATCTCCCATGAGCTGACAGTTCTAAGCAGTGTACCTACTTAGTATAAATTGTCACCTTATACACCTATCTATTGTTTGGCTGGAAACCATTGTTGTGAGCTCATTTCCAGGCCCAAAGGGTCACTAGAGGCTATAGCCTAAAGGGTTTCACCAGTCTTTATCAGACCAGTAAGCCTTGTCTTTTTACAATGTTGAGTTTTGTTCCACTTTTTTCTCCCACTCTATTCAGGATCTCCTATTTTGATCTCTTTTTGGGTGGTTCTCAGTAGTAGCAGCCACCATCTAGTTCTTGTCTCAGGGTCACATAGGGTGAGGTTCTCATGGTCCACTAGTCCCTTAGACTAATTGTTTCCTTGTGTCTTTGGTTTCCTTCATTCATCTTTACTCCAGAGGAGGAAAGACCAATTGTTGTGTTTTTGATGGCCACTTGCAAGTTTTTAAGACCCTAGTCACTACTCACCAAAATAGGATGCAAGACAATGTTTTTGTATAGTACATTATGCCACAACCATAGTATTCAGCACATGGGCAGAGTGAATCATTTATACTCTTTGCATTATGGTTTGGATATTTCTCAGAAGACTTTACTCCATCAAAACCCTCAGAGGCTTTGGTTTTTTGAGATGATAGTAGAGTTTGTATGATATTTCCAAAATAAGGTTAAAGATCTCTGAGTTGCCCAGGATCCTCAAGTGTCTAAGTCCCCACTGGCCACAGGAAACTGTAATACATTGTGTAAGAGCAGTGTTGTGAAACTTGCTATTAGTTCATATAACCTGAACTTGAGTTCCAGTTAATGGTTTGACTTTGACAAACTCCTTCCTGATCCATGATTTAATGTGAAATTTAATCTAAGCTGAAAAATATCTCTTATCAAGAGACTAATTTATAATTTTTTATGATGAATTGATATTGTTTTAATATGAAGAAAAAAAAAACGCATACTGTATTAAAATATTAATTATGACACTAAGAGGTACTACCGTGGAAGAAGAAGCCATTATCAATGTAAACCGTTGTATTTCCTTTTGAATGTAACATTGAAATTTTCTTAATTATCTAGGAGCTCTGGTAGCATAGAGCCTCAGGCATTTGACTGCTAACCAGAAGGCTGGCAGTTCTAGTGCTGCTTTAACCCAAAACCCACAAGTGGGTGGCTCTAACAAACAAGTTTATTTTCTCACTGTATAGGAGGCTAGAAGTTTGAATTCAAGGTGTTATCCCTAGGTATTCTTTCTCTGTTAGTTCTTCCAGAAGTTCTTGGCTTCTTTTGAACTTCTGTTCCTCAGTGACTTAGTGATCTTCATGTGCCCCGTATCATCCCTTCAATTTGTGCTTCTTTCTCTGTGCTGAACCTGCTTTTTTTATATGTCAAAGATGTTTGGCATAAGGAACACTCTTCTCAGATTTGGTCTCATTAACATAGCATACAAGTCCTATTCCAAAATGGGATGTTATCCACAGGTATACAGGTTTAACTCATATTTTAGGAGGACATAATTTAATCCATAATATAGTTCTTTTCTTTTTTTTTTCTTTTTTCATATTTTGATTCATTAAAATTTTTGCTTTTAAGTGTTAGGTCTTTTTTATATTGACATTTTTTAAATAGACACTTTCCCTTGTGTTGTCCATTTTCCATATTTGAAATGTGTTCATTTTCCATCCACTTATTTTTATATCCTAATGTTTCAATTCCACATTGTATGTGCTTGTTCTATGCACAAATGCAACGGCACCCAATGTCTTCTCTGAGAAAAGTTTCAGATGTGTATATATATATATTTTTTTAATAAGTAACCATCTAAACAATATTTATGCTTATGCCATGTTACTTTCCACCTTTTGTCTTTGTATTCTATTAACACCTGCAAGCGAGCTCTGGTAGCATAGTGCCTAAGGTATTTGACTGCTAACCAGAAGACTGGTGTTTCAAACCCACCAACCACTCCTTGGAAGGAAAGTTGGGCAATCTACCTCTGTAGAGATATCTCCTCGGAAACCCAAAGAGGGGTCGCTATGAGTCGGGTCTGACTCAACGGCACATAACAACTACAAGACCAGCAAGATTTCAAATTTTGTTTAGCCCAAGGTGCTTTTTAGGAAACCAACAAAAAGTATTATATTCTTTCTTCCATGAATAACCTTACCCTATGTCAGTTTTTGAAACATTGCAAACATACAAAAATAATCCCCTTCTCCCACCATCTTTCTTGCTACATTCAAGAAAGGTTCTTTCCTCTGAATTAATATGCTCATCACTCAGGCGTAGAGGAGAAACATGAGGAAGTGAAGAAGAGGCCTGGAAATAAAAAAGCGCGCACATTACTGCACTGTCAGGTTTAAGGTAAACTGATCTCATTTCAAAAATGTACCTTCGTCCCACTAAAATCAGCTCTTGTTGTTTCACTTTGCATAATACCTGTTTTGTAAGAACTAATTGGCTCTAAAAATAAATCGAGGGTCTTATAAAAATAATTTAAAAAAAAAGAAAAACTGTAAAAGTCTTTTCAGATGAAATGTCCTCTATGGATTAACCACCTTTGTTTGTATGTTGCAAGTACTATTACTAGAAGACCTTGACCAATGCAGCTGGATTGATCTCATTCTACATGAGGGTTGCAATTAAGAACTGGAATTATACTTCAATTTGAATTCCTCTTTGTCAGCTTATCTCACACATGCCAGCCCTTTGTGTAAAAATGCTTCTTAAAAATTCTCAAAAAAAGTGCTAGATGGGTAATTGATGTAAATATATGTAAATCAAGGTTCTGATGTCCTGAATTGGTTGTCCTTAACTACCTAGCTAGAGCCCTGATGGTGCAGTCATAAAGAGCTCATCTCCGAACTGAAAAAGTGACTGTTAAAACTCACCAGTTGCTCCAAAAGAGAAAGATGTGGCAAAGATTACAGCGTTAGAATCCCTGTAAGTAGTTTCAATCTACTCTGCTAGGTCACTATGAATAAGAATTGACTTGAATACTACAGGTTTCTTGGTTTGTTTGTATGTGTGTTTGTTTTCTTGCTTTTGACAAGCTAGTCACATAGCATCAAGTTAAATTGAGGCAAATGAATACTGCAAACAAGGTAATAATGTATTTTAAAATAATTTATAGAGTTTAAAATTTAGAACTCCATATATTTAGAGTTCTGAAAATTCAAAAAAGAATTCAAGATTTAGAAATAACAAGAAACTCATTATTTGTTAATAATAATTACTATTCCTTTATGTTAAAAATAAGCATGTATGTTTTTTGTGATTATTTTCAAATTTTCTTTCACTGATAATTGGAATATGCTAGGCACACGAATACTGACAGATGTAATCTACGAGTAAATAAATGAACAGTCTTTTAGCAAATATATTCAGCAGGGTAAATTTATTGCAATTGAAGATGTTTAGTTCTATTTCTCTTTTCATTTTTATATTGTGATGTTACAGACCACACAGCTTCTAGCTCAACATATTAAACGGCTGGAAACCCAGTTAACATTAATAATTTATCTTTGGTTGTCAGTTTCATGTATTCCATTTACATCAGTTGACTATAGACTGGCTGGTACAAGCTGTAACTTGTTATTGCATGTACTTGTTGACAATTTTTTAGTAGAAATAGGCTTTCACTTCTGAAGAGTTGGTTTAATTTGCAATAAAAAGGATAGCCTATTTGGTGGAAAATATATAATTTAATTTTCCTGTAAGAAGTAACTTGTGAAAACCTGAGTTTACTAGCATTACACATACAAATTATTCAAGTGATATATGGATTGCATCCTGGGCACCTACCTGGCTGGCTGCCCTGAACCCAGCACTACTTACTACTCCAGCATTTCCTTCTCTGTTGATCTTTAGTAAGACCACATTAAATAGAAATAGCTTGAGTATTTTTTGAAATTAATATTTTACTTCCAGCTTTATTCAACTTGGTTTTAGAAATGGAAATAATTTTGCTTAAATTAATAGCAATCATGGTAATCTTCACATATTTCCCCTCAAATCTCAATATGTCTTATAAGTTGGAGATGATTGACTTACTTTGCCAGTCATATTTGATTAAAAAAGGAGATAGATACAGTGAAAGGGATGGAAACAGAGAAAGAGAGAGAGAGAGAGAGAGAAAGAAAGAAAGAAGAAGAGAGAATATGAGGAGGAGGAAAGGGAAGAGGTAAAGAAGGAGGGGAGGAATTGGAAAGGGAAATAACTCTTTTTAATTAAAAGAGCAGTTCTCATCAAAGTTGATGCTACTGGCCATACTTTGAAAACATTTGATGCACCTACTTACATATTTCAGGATTTCCAACATCATGTATACATCATACCATGTATAACAAAGGAACATGGAGGCAGCATCTTCTGACCTCCTCCAATATCTGAAGGGGGGAAAAAAATCACAGCCCAAGGCTTATTGCTGAGAGGTCAGATATGTTGCCACCTTCCATCCTTTACACAAATCATCCCTCCCACAGCACTCACTACTTTTCGGCTGGGTTCAAGAATTTGTTGCAATGACCCCACAGAACCCCACATACTCATGATTATGGGGTTAATTAGGGAAGTAATAGGCTATAACTCAGGTTCAGGAATGTTCTCAGGATACAATTTTTCAACAGGACAGTCTCCCCTCTGCTATGCCCTCATGTCCTTGGCCTCTTGACCAGCTGTAATGCCCTGCTTGGGCAAGTGTTACAAAATTATTTTAGCAATGTTGAAAGGTATACCTAGGTGCACCCTACACGGCCAGCAAGGCTCCTTACCAAGGACACTAAACTTTCTCACTTATGGACCGACTGTCTCATCCCTCTTGGTTCCACTGCCACTGTCTCTCAGCCTCGCATCTTATCTGGAGCATCTCTGTCAAGGAGGTCCAGTGCAGGGATCTTGGGTCCAAGGATGTGTTACATGCCAACTCCAGCTCTTCTCTCTTGATGGCAGTGAGATCCCCTCTCTGCCTCTAGGAGTGCTCATTTTAAGCCCAGGCAGGATGACAAAACTAACCAATCCCAACATCAGAGTTCCACATTTGAGTTCTTATTTGCATGGTCCCAACCAGTAAGCTGATGGAAGTCACAGACTATGGTAAGAAAAGCCATATCAAGTAATTCACTACACCACAATATATTACAGATAAAATAAATGCATTGCTTACTGGAAATACCTCTGTGAAGAGGCAGCTAATTGAAGGAAGTGTTCTTAAACAAAAAAGCATCATAACTTAGTAACTGAAAATTCTAGCATCTCCAGAGAGAAAATAAAGCTAAAATTAATTTTTTCATAGCAAAGATTAAATCCAGAACGTTGCTGGGTGAATGTGGCCTAAGAAGGAATCCGAGTGTGAGTACAAAAAGTTTTAGGACACCAGATGATAAATGCTGAATATTATTCAGTCATATAGAAGACCTGCTAAGGAGATAAAGGGTGTGCCTCATGGATCATCTCAATTAATCAGTTTTGGAAATGTTTACGTTGAAAGCATTTTTCTAATGAAGGAAAACCTAAGAATATTCCCAAGAAACATACAAAATTATTCAAAGTATTATATGTGAAGAAATATTGCAAGCTTGGCTGATGTGAATAAGTAAGTGAAGAATAAGGATGGATCTTTGAAACCCAAGAATGCTGCATGGGGGAAGCAGCCCTGTCTTATAGTTTCATGTCAAATTGTGAGGAATAGTGTACTTGACTCTTTAGTTTAAAAGGTACATATTGAGAGGAAGTATAATACAAATATTGTACTTAAGAAACTATGCTACATACATTACTGAAGCAACAGAAGACAGTGTTGGAGTAACTTCGCAGAAACAACCAAACATCTTGTGAGAGAGAATTACCAGGCTGAGGGGCTCAGGACCATAGTCTCAGGTGACATAATGTTCAATTGGCACACATGGTTCATAAAATTTTTGTTTACACCCTACTTTGATGAGTAGTGACTAGGGTCTCTAAAACTTTTGAATGGCCATTTAAGATGCAGTTATTGGTCTTCTATCATTTGGAGCTCTGGTAGCATAATACCTAAGACATTTGACTGCTAACCAGAAGGTTGGTGGTTCAAACTTAACAGCAACTCTTCAGAAGGATGTTTGGGCAATCTACTTGTATAGTGATACCACTTTGGAAATCTGAGGAGGTGTTGCTCTCATCTGGAGCAAACCAGAAGAAATATATGTTGCCCTGCTACCAATGGCAAACACTTACAAAGGGATCAAATCTGGAGATTCTGGATAGAGTGGGAGGAAAAATGTGGAACAAAATTCAAAAACACAGAAAGGACCAGAATTGCTGGTTGGGGAAAGAGTGGTGGAAACCCTGAGACTATGATCCTGGGTTACCCTTCAGACCTAGAAATGGATTCACCTCCATGGATTGGCTCTCAGCCTAACAGTAGAAAGACCCACCTACACACAGAACACCTACCCCAGGTTGATATACCCACTGATTCTAGGGAGATTCACCCCTTGGATCAAGCACCCATGAGACACCAGAGAGGTAGCACTCACACACAAGTAAAGCTGGACAGACAGGAATTCATAGATAAAAAGGGAACAGGGAGGGGGTACTCACAGGGAGGAGAAGTGAAAGAAACAGAATAAAAAAATAAACTATGCCAGAGGAGACTTATCTACACCTCGACCCAATCTAAATGAGAAGATTCTAAACTGTGACTTGGTTATCATTCTTTTGGTGACTGTAAATAGGTGTGAGTATAGTTGGCATGTGGAGGGATTTGGAGACTAAGATAGATCTGGAAGGAAAGACAAAAGGCAAATTATAGTAGGCAGCCTCTAACTTAACCTCAATGTTCTCTGCCTCCTGGTATTCATGCTCTGGTGTAATCTACTGCTCTTGAGAGTGGGCTAGACTTTTGCTTCTAACACAGAGAATATGGGATATTCCTTGTGAGTTTAAGGCTCTCTGGTAGTGCAGTGCCTAAGGCATTTGACTGCTAACCAGAAGGTTGGCTGTTTAAACCTGTCAGCTGCACTGTGAAAGGATTATGGGGCAGTCTACTTCCATAAAGATTTATCTCCTTTGAAACCCAATGGGGATTGATGTGAGTCAGAACTGACTTGATATTAGAAGGTTTGGGAATATCAAAATATTATATTTTCTGCCTTGGGGACATTTTGTTTTATCTTCAATTGCTCACTTTGTGTAACACAGTTTCTAAATCAACTGTGTCCCTGTGAAGAGGGTGATGTGGTGAGGGACCAAGTCTTGAGAATAATTACATGAGTGAGCTTGAAAGCAGATCTAATCCCCACCACTACTTGAGTCTTCAGAAAATTGCACATACACCTGTTTGACTTTACTGCAAACTCTTAAGAGATCATATGCATAAATCACAATATAGAGGGGCGGGGCAAGATGGCGGACTAGGCAGAAGGATTGCGCAGACCCTCTTCAACAAAGAAAAGGGAAACCAATTAACACAGACACAGAAGATAATCTTGGACCCCTGAGCCTTGAAGGAAAGGATGCAGAATTGGACTA
>NW_006921938.1:1616678-1636122 GCF_000298275.1 Orycteropus afer afer
GGAATGTACAAATTATGAATGTAGGACAATTGGAAGTTGTCAAAAATGAAATAAAATGCATAAAGATCAATATCCTACTCATTAGTGAGCTGAAATCAACTGGCATTTTGAATCAGACAATCATATAGCCTAGTATGCTGGCAGTGATAAATTGAAGAGGAACTGTGTTGCATTCATTGTCGATAAGAACATTTCAAGAAAAGTGAAGGGAAAGACAATACAGCAAGAAAAAAAAAATAAAGAAAAGAAAAGAACATTTCAAGATCAATCTTAAAGTACAATGCTGCCAGTCGTAGATTATTATCTATATGCTTACAAGGAAGATCAATTAATACTCTTATTATTCAACTCTACACATCAACCACTAAAGCCAAACATGAAAAACTAGAAGATTTTTATAAACTTCTGCATTCTAAAATGGACCAAACATGAAATCAAGGTATATATTTGTGTATGTAATAATTACTGGTGACTGGAATGCAAAATTTGGAAACAAAGAAGAAGCATTGGTAGTTGGAAACTATGGCCTCCATTATAGTAATGACACTGGAAATTGCATGATAGAATTTTATAAGACCAACAACATATTCCTTGCAAATAGGTTTTTTTTCCAATAACATAAGTGGTGACTGACTGTTTTAGTTACCTAGTGTTGTTCTGACAGGAATATACCACAAATGGATGGCTTTAATAAACAGGCATTTATTCTCACAACTTAGGAGGTTAGAAGTCTGAGTTCAAAATGCCAGGCTCTAGGGGCTAGGTGAAATCCCCTCAACATTGGGCTTCAGTTCTGACTCTTGCTTCTGCCCCACTGAAGCTAGAGGCTATTCTTCACTCACACAGAACTGATGCAAGTACTGTCAGCTGCTGAGGCTGACAAACCCAAGGTTGACAAGTGAAAAGGATATCTGGATATCACCAAACAACATGGCAGGGCACTAATTCAAGTCCAGAAAAAGCCCCATGATGGGTAGGGCATGGTAGGCTATTGAATGACTTGACTACATGCAGGGTTGAAGTGTGCCAAAAAGCTGGATACATTCCTCAAAGTTGCTTCTTATATACTGGGAGCAGACTACATCCCTAAAACAGCTACTCAGCTGCTCCAATAGATACCACCATGGAATTAATTACCAATCTCACCATGGGGAATAACTAAATCCAGCTGCCCAGCTACTCAATCAGGTCCCACAGTGACAATACATGTGGACTTTTCCAGATGGAATGCACAGGAATAAAACTGACTACATCAGTGGAAAAAAAAAAAAAAAAATGATGAAGAAGCTCAATTTCATCAGTCAGAAAAAGGCCAGGCAACAATGGTACAAAAACCCATCAATTTCTTATTTGCAAGTTAACGGTGAAGCTGAAGACAATTAGAGCAAATCTACAACAGCTGAAGCATGGCCTTGATTATATCCCACTTGAATTTAGGAACAATTAGAGAACATATCTAACATCAATGACCAAAGGCCAGAGTACTTGTGGGATAATATCAAAAAGATCATACACTGAAAAAGCAAAAGGTCATTAAAAAGACAGGAAAAAAAAAAAAAAAGATCAAAATAAATGTTAGAGATATGTTGAAACCTGCCCTTAAACACAGAGTAGCTAAAGCAAATGAAACAAATAATGAAGTAAAAATTATGAACAAAAAATTTCAAATGTTGACTCAAAAAGAGAAAGAAAATTATTATAATGAAATGTGCAAAGATCTGGAGTCAGAAAAACAAACGAACATGTTCAGCATTACTCAAGCTGAAAGAACTAAATAAAAAATTAAAGCCTTTAGTTACAATATTGAAGAATTCTATGGACAAAATATTGAATGATGCAGGAAGCATCAAAAGAAAATGGAAGGAATACACAGACTTACTCTATCAAAAATAATTGGTCAATATTGAACAACTTCAGGATGTAGCATAACATCAAGCACCAATGGGATTGAAGGAATATCCCCACATGGCACTGAAGGAATTGGTGATAAACTATGCTCCAGGAATTGATGGAATACGTATTGAGATGTTTCAACAGATGGATGTAATTCTAAAAATACTCACTCATTTTTATCAAGACATTTAGAGGATAATTTCCTGGCCAACTAACTACCAGAGATCCCTATCTGTGCCCTTTCTAAAGAAATAGGATCCAAAAGAATTGAAAATTAAAGAACAACATCATTAATATCACACACAAATAAAATTTAGCTGAATATAGTTTAAAAATGCTTGCAATAATACATTGACAGAGAACTGCCAGAAATTCAAGTCAGATTTCAGAAGAGGACATAGAATAAGGTATATCATTGCTGAAGTCAGATGAATCTCAGTTGAAAGTAAAGAATGTCAAAATGATATTTCCTTGTTTTATTGACTATGCAAAGACATTCAACTATGTGTATCATAACAAATTTTGGATAACCTTGAGAAGAATTGGAGTCCTAGACCATTTAATTGTACTCATGAGGAATCTGTACATAGACTAAAACATGGTTGTTCAAACAGAAAAATGGAATATTATGTGTTTTTAAATTAGGAAAGGTATACATCAGGCCTGTATTCATTCACCTAATTTATTCAATATGGATGCTGAACAAATAATCTAAGCTATATTTTATGACGAAGATCATGGCATCATGATGAGAAGTAGATGAATAGTATGCTGATGATACAACACTGTTTGCTGAAAATGAAGATCTGAAACACTTACTGATGAAGATGAAAGACTATAGCTCAGTATGGATTACACTTTAGCATAAAGAAAACAAAATTCTCTACAGATTGACCAATATGGAACATTGTGATAAAAGGAGAAAAAAATAGACATTGTCAAGGATTTCATTTGATTGGATCTGCAGTCAACGCCCATGGAAACAGCAGTCAAAACATCAAACAACACATTGTATTGAGCAAAATCTTCTGCAAAAAAACCCCTTTAAAGTGTTAAAGAGCAAAGATGTCACTTTGAAGACTAAGGTTTGCCTCACCCAATCCATTATCTTTTCAATAACCTCATATGAATGTAAAAGCTATACAGTTAATATGGAAGACTGTGGAAGAATTGATTCATTTGAATTGTTATATTGGTGAAGAATAATGGATATAACAAGGACTTCCAGAGCAAGGATCCAATATGTCTTGAAGAAGTATAGTTGGAACACTCCTTAGAAGAATGACCAGACTGTCTTTCATACTTTGGTCATATTATCAGGACAGACAAGTCTCTGGAGAAGGATATCATGCTTGGCTAAGTACAGGGTCAATAAAAAGAGGAAGACACTCAATGAGATGGTTTGATGCAGTAGCTGCAACTATAACCTCAAGCATCGCAAGGACTGTGAGGATTGCCCAGGACTATGCAGTGTTTTGTTCTGTTGTATCTAAGAGACCTGTGACTTTGAACCAACTCAATGGTGCCTAACAAAAGGAAGAACATGTAATTCTTATTTTCAGCCACTTAGTTTTCAGGAGATTAGTTATGCAGCATTAAATTTCTAATGTGAGCTCTAACTCATTCTATTATTTTAATCATTTACTTTTAGTCACACACACATTCACTGAGGATCACAAGTTTTAGAAGATAGATCATAAGTCTTATTTCACAATACCTAAAATTTTTTAATCATTGGTTTTCATGGATCAGGATGAACAGAGTCTCTTATGCCCTCTCATCTTCATTCTCATCATCTTCATCACTGCATGTACTCCACATGTGTCATAGAAGCAATCAGTAAAGTAAGAAAATACAACAAAACTTGGTTCCATATTTCTCCAATGAGATAATTATTGAACATTTGAAACACACCTAACATGAATTCAGATGGCCTATATCTATATTAAGGAGCTCTGGTAGCATAATGCCTAAGGCACTTGACTGCTAACCAGAAGGCTGGTGGTTCAAATCCACCAGCCACTCCTCGGAAGGAAGGTTGGGCAATCCTACTTCTGTAGTGATACTGCCTCAGAAACCCAAGGAGGGGTCGCTATGAGTCGGGGCCGACTCTATGGCTAATAACAACAAATAACATAACATATCTATATTGAATATTTTGAATATTTAGCACAAAATTAAAATTATAAGTGTTCTTATTAAGAATTTATTATAAGCTAAAGTAATATTTTGAACATAGGGATAAATTAAAATATATTTTTAAAACAAATATGAATGTTTCTATTTTTATTATTTAATGTGATCACTACAATATTCAAAAAATGGTGCTTGTATTTCTATCAGACTGTATTGATTTAGATCATAAATACCCATGTAGTAAATATCCATCAATCTCCCAAAAGGGAAATGATATTGCTATAATTTAAAATAAAAGACTGATGTTTGTTTAGGTGATGAAAAAGATGGTCAGGAAAAAAGAGGATCTTCAACAAGATGAATTGATATAATGGCTGCAACAATGGATTCAAACATAGCACGATTGTAAGAAGGGCCTGGGACAGTGTAGCATTTTCTTCTGTTGTATATAGAGTTGCTGTGAATTTTCATGGGCTCCATGACACATAACAACAAATTTCACACGGGGATCAGGAACAAAAGGATTAAAATTGTGCCAAGAAAGGCTGATGCAGTGGCTGCTTATACTAATTCATCCTACCTATGGCATATTGTTGTGGTTAGGTGTGGGTAAGTCAATTCTGACTGATAGTGACCTTCCATATAATAGAACAAAACTGAGCCCAGTTCTGCACCAACAGATTTTTGTGGCCCACACTAATCCTCTCAAATCAAGTTATTTAGTCATCCCTGGAATCCACTGAGTACTTTGAGGAGAAAGTTTTAATAACTGCTTGTTGTGTTAGTTTCTCAATGCTACTCAAAACCAAACTCACTGTCATCTAGTCAATTCCAAATGATAACCACCCCCATTGGGTTTCCTCTGAGAGGGTGAATCTTTATGCAAGTAGATTGTCCCATCATCCTTCCTCCCAGTGGCTGGTGGGTTTGAACTGCCAATCTTCTGGTTAGCAGCCAAATGTCTCAGGCACTACGCCACCAGAGCTGCTACTCATGGTGACATTAAACATAAGAGAACAAAACATTGCTCAGTCCTTCACCATTTTCATGACAATTAGTATGTTTGTTGTGGCCATTGTGTAGTGCCTTCCAATGTAGTGGTCTCACCTTCCAACACAATATCAGAAATATTCTGCAGTGATCCCTAGGTTTTTTATTGACTAATTTTTGTAAGTAGGTCAGTAGGATTTCCTATCCAGCCTGTCTTAGTCTGGAAGCCCCACTGATTTTGTTTCTACCATGAGCGACCATATTAGTATTTGAAATATTGACAGCATAACTTCCAGCATCATAACAACTTGCATGACACCACAGCACACCCAACTGACAGTCAGATGATGGTGAAAACTACTGGCATGTGCCACATGCAGTAGTCTAGGATCGAAGTCTTTGTTAGGTGCTCCTGTGCTAATTGTATTCATTTATTTATTTATCTGTCTATTTATTTATTTATACAGATACTTTTTAGAGTCTTAAAAATAACACGGAAAAATAAATACATATATTAAACCTTCAGACACCATCTTCTAATTAACTTCAACTACAGTGATCATCATTTTATAGATAATTCACTGGATAGTGTGTCAATAAAATAAGATATTAATATTACTTTTTAACTTACCAGTCATGACTATACTTACTCAATCTTCAATTACTAATGCTTGACCCTACACTAAAAAATATAGTCAAAGGAACTAGTCTTACAACTATGAAACTTCAGTTTTCTATTCTATAGAGCAGGATATTTTCACTATTTATGTAGATCAAATGAAATGATATTGCTGAAAGTGTTTTAGAAATAGTGCTTCAAATAAAAAGACATACTGTTGAAATGAATAAGACAAGATTATTCAGAATAGGGCTAATTATATCATTGTGCCATTATTATCATATTTGTATCGGTGTGTGTGTGTGTGTGTGTGTGTGTGTTTATGCATATGTAGGTGCATTAGTAAGGTTGACTTAGCATGGATTCTCCAGAAGCAGGCCCTGAACAATAATTTTTGTTCAAGGGATTTCTTGTGGAAATGATCAGATGAAAATGGTAAGAAAATGGAGGAAGCAGGGCCAAGAATGTGAAGCAAATGAGCAAGAATGAGATGTCTGGTAAAGTCCCAGTTTCAAGCTCACTGCAAGCAGTTCCTTAGATAAACGTTGTTTGCAGAAGAGTTACAGAGAAGTGTCAAACTCCAAAAACTCACTGCCACGGAGTCAATTTCAACTCACAGAGATCCCCATTATTTTTCTAAGACTGTAAATCTTCCGGAAGTAGGTTGCTCCATCTTCTTCCTGCGGAGCAGCTGGTGGGTTTGAACTGCAGAATTTCCCATTAGCAACCAAATGCCTTACACACTACCCCACCAGAAAAGTACTTGGAAATCAGAGGTGGGTGTACAAAAAGAATAAATTGATTGATTTGGATGTAAATGGAAGACTAATATGCCTATATTACTTCTTAGCAAAAAAAAAAAAAGCATTCACTGCCATTGAGTCCATCCTGACTGGTAGCGGCCCCCATTGAGTTTCCAAAGCTGTAAATCTTTATGGAAGAAGATTGCCCCCATTGTCCTTCTATGGAGAGCTGGTGGGTTTGAACTGCTGACCTTCTGGTTAGCAGCCAGATGCCTTATCTACTACATCACCAGAGCTCTTAGAGGCTACCACAAAATACTATTTTTCTTCACTTAAAATACCACTTAACGTGTTACTGTTTAATATCACTCTAGTCTTACCAAAACAACCTCTCATTTCACAAATACAGATGAGAAAAGATTTAAATGCAAATACACTTTTAAAATGATAAAAATATTCACCTTCTATCAGGTTATTTTAGATTTTTTCTTTTCAGACATAAAAGGTGGAGACAGGAGAAAAGAGGAACATTAAGAAATTAGATATACAAGAGCATTGAAGTCTTCAGATTTTGCCTGATTGTGAAGACTTCATTTACCATTGATTTTAAAGATGGAATTGTTTATTTTGTTTGTTTACTATCTTTGCTATTTGATACAACGTATCTCTCACTATATCCTATACTAAACAATGAGTGTTTTGCACTGACATTCTTTGCTTACAAGATATTTTAAAATGCAAACATAAACAGTCATGTTAGTAGTAAAAGAAGTAATTATAATAACTGTAAGGTAGACTATATTCTTATATTGTCTTTGAAATCCAGATGGAAAACTCAGTAAGATGTCTTCATTTTATTCTGTTCTGCTGTCCAAAAAGTATTCAGGCTTTGTCAAATATAGAACATCAAAAAATTAACAAACTGAGCAAAATGATAAGGTATTTCAAATTTAAATTTAAAAATTTTATTTTTGTTAAAAGTGTTTTACATGGTCAAATAATATGTTCCATGTGTTTTTTTTTTTTTCAATCTACAGAAGCCTTTTCAGTGGAACTCCTTAACTGTGAAAGAATGAACAAATTGTTAATCTGCAAATAAGTGCAATAAAGAGTTCATTGTTTTCAATTTTCTGTACTCTGAGAGTTTGGATTTAGTAGAAATGATATTGTAAATTATTAAATGAAATTATTCACATTTTATAAGTAGAAATTTCTTAAAGAATTTTCTAGTCAACCATATTTTGATTGGTATAAACTGAAACTTCTTGAGCTTGTCCAAAAAATAAAGTGAAATTCACTGTATATAAAAACTAATCCATACACTTCAAAGAACATGCCTCAGAGGCTAGAAACGGAAAGTCAGATATTTAGCAACTCTGTTTTTAAACTCTGTATGATCTCTCTGATCTTTGTTATTCTCCTTATCATTCTTGTGTATCATCCACTATAATCTCTTTTCCTGACTTTACAATCAATGTTTAATTTCACTAACCATGATCTATCACCAGTAATTTCTGTGTCATAGTGCAAATAATAATAATAAATGTTATGTTTTTTGACCATCTGGAAAATCCCCCTATTTGTACCTTTCATATGCTCACAATGGGTTCTGGCAATTGTACTGGAGACGTGGGTTTAGCCACACAGCCACAGTTGTAATAAAATAATTTATCCTTTCATACATACAGAAACACATAAAATATGAAACATCACTTTTTATTGGCAATCACAAAAACACTTAATTCTGAACTAGAGAGAATATAAAGAATCAACTGAGTTCTTCACACACTTTTTTTTCAATTTTTAAAATAATTTGGAAAATGTAGAGAATGACAAAATAAAAGTAAAACACATATAATGTCTCCTTTTCATTCAAATATTCTAGTGTAAGAACTCTGATTCCCTTGTCCATGTACATATATCCCTTCAATCCTATCCAAGTAAAGATAGCCATATTAATAGTTTTGTGAATAACACTCTACAGTATTTTTAAATGTTTATACACACATGCATCTACTTTTAAAAATTGAATTATATTCTACACATTATTAATAATGAAAATTTCTAACGAATAACCTCCATGTGAATAAATATAAACCCCCCCTCAAAAAAAAAAAAAAAAACCTCACTGCTGATGAGTTGGTCCCAACTCTTAGAGACCCCTCCTTGGGTTTCTGAGGTGGTATCACTCCTGAAGTAGATTGCCCAACCTTCCTTCCAAGGAGTGGCTGGTGGGTTGGAACCACCAGCCTCTGGGTTAGCAGTCAAATGCCTTAGGCACTACACCACCAGAACTCCCCTGTAAATATGTATAAAACCACATTATTCTTTCTTTCTTTCTTTCGTTACTGAATGTGACATGACATGGACACAAAATATTTTGTTTAGCCTTTATTCTAGCTGTTGTTGTTGTTGTTATGTGCATCAAGTGGGACCCGACTCACAGCGACCCCTCCTTGGGTTTCTCCGGAAGTAGATTGCCCCATCTTCCTTCCGAGGAGTGGCTGGTGGGTTTGAACCACCAGCCTTCTGGTTAGCAGTCAAGTGCCTTAGACACTATGCTACCAAAGCTCTAGTCACAGATACTTAATTGATTACATTTTTTATGAAGCAGACTAAGTGAAATTGTATATATTATAAATATATATTTACCCCCAAGTATAATTGTCTTCTTATAATACATTTCTGAAAGTGAAAACGCAGGACAATAGCTAATTGATATTTTGTGATACTTTTAAGTAAACATAATGTAAATGTAATAATTTATCCTCCTACCAATGGGGGAAAAGTTATTATTTCCCAAATACTTGCCAAAAGTAGGAATTTAATTTTTTGAAGTAATACTTAAGTAATTGTGGTACAATTTCCCCATGAAACCTCAGAATTCATTCACTGTCATTTATCCCAGATCTTGCGAGTTCTCAAATTGACACTCATAATTACTTTTCCACATATTTTCATTTTCCCTTCTGTTACATTATCTGTACATCTTATCTTTATTTACAGTTTCTTGTTCATTCCCTTTCTCTTTTTAGTTAACTTTTCTGTGCACTTTTATTCATTGATGTGAAAATACATTGTGTACATAATACTATGTGTAAATCCATTCTTAATGGGATATAAAATGGATTATAAACATGATACTCCTAAGATTAGGATCATTTCTATTCTCTATATTTCCAATCTTTGTCTCATGGATTACAACATTAAGATAATGAGCTAAGCTGTGCCATGACATCTTCCCTGTGCCGTTGTCATACTCTACTACTTTGTTTTCATATAGTGTGGAAGAGTAGATTAGTAGATGAAGAAAGTAGCTAGGTAGATCTCTGACAATTAGTTATAATAATACCTAAAACATGTAAACAAGTACCAATTTCTAACAATGAAAGTACCTCCCTTGCTAGGAAATTGTTTGCATGTCTGCCTGTGAACTAGAAGGTAATGTAACTCTGGAAACAAAAATGTGTTTCAGACCTCAAACTACAAATGTAGTTTTAAGACATTTGAAGAGCTTCAAAAATGTCATAGATTAGATTTTGTGTCTGTAAATATATATATATTTTAAGCTGAGGTTTCTGACTCATGTCCAACTTGTTCTAAGGATTTGAACAGTTTCTACACTTCATAGGGACAAAGAAAAATGGAAGGGATAATGTTTAATTCCATCTGAAGTTCTGGCATTGAACAGTGGTCAGATTTGCTACTACTTTTTTTTTATTTTCTTCTTACCTTGACTAGGCTCTCCAAAATCAAAGGCAGCCAGTTGGGTTATAACATAGCATTTTTGTTGGCAGTAACTGCTATCAAGTCATAAAAATCACCATGTTGTTCTTATTATCTTCCTTTTGCCAGTTCTGACTTATGAGCCCATGCATGCAAAGTAGAACCGCTCCATACACTTTTCAAGGCTATGACTTTTAGGAAGAAGAATGCCTGGCCTGTCTTCCGAGGTGCCTCTGGGTAGGTTTGAACTGCCAAACTTTGGACTACTAGTTGAATTCTTAACAATTACACAGTGAAGCAACAGGACTTATGGAAATAAAAATGACTTCGGGGTAAAATAGTCAAAAACGTTTTCAGTAATACAGTATAGTTTAAAAAGCCAATTAAAAAAAAATAAATAAATAAAATAAACCTCACTGCCATTGACTTGTTTACAACCCATAGCCAACCTCATTGAGTTGTTGAGATGGTAAATCTTTAGGAAGTAGATTGTTCAATCTTCCTTCTGCAGAGTGGCTGGTAGGCTTGAACCACAACCTTCTGGTTAGCAATCAAATGCCTTAGGCACTATACCACCATAGCTCCTTATAGTGTAATACAATATAATACAGCATAACATAACATAGCACAGCATAGCATAGGATAACATAACATGACACAACATAATATAAATACTTAATAAATTGTAACACAATTTTTAAAAGGTGATTTTATAACAAATAGAAAAGTACTATACTAAATACAACTCACTGTGAAAAATACTGAAGTTTTCTTCAGGAGGTGAGCATCTGAAGGCTTGTGACATTCGAGTTTTTATGAAATGCTCAAAGGAAGGTTATCGCTAAACAATCAGGAAGTGGAAACATCAAATATATAGATGAGTGTGACTCATAAAACATATCCTGAAATTGCATAGCTGGGAGATCTTGTGCTGTGTGTGTGTGCATGCTGTATAAGTTACCAATATAAAGATGAACTGATAAATGTCGTCAATGTGTAATTTTAGAATGAATTGGATTATCAACTATTTTCAGACAAATGGGGAAGCATATTCAGCTTGAATAAAATCATAACTATTGCCCTGAAGTCAATTCTAACTCATACAGACCCCACAGGACAGAACAGAACTATTCTTTGGGGTTTTGGCAGTTGTTATCTTTACAGAAGCACACTATATCATCTTTCTTCTGCGCAGGAGGCTGGTGGGTTTGAACTGCCAACTATTCTGTTAGCGGCTAAATGTATAAAAATTGTGCTTTTAAGGCATGTTTAAATAGGTTATTTTATTTCCGTTGTCACTTTCAAATATTCAACTTGCTGTTTATAAAGTAACCATATCTAAATTTAACTACAGAAATGAAGAAAGCAGTTGTCTGGCATATTAGAAACATTCAAGTTACGTTTTATGGCAATTGAGAGTAGGTTGGTGTAGCTCATGGGGCTTGCTTTGTATTTTTAATTCTCCTGTTGAGCGTTTAGCAGCTATTGTTATTAGAGAACCATGCTTTTCAACTTTCTTGAGAACCAGAGAATTTTATTTACCTTAGACTTCTGTGACAGCTGCTCCACCTGAATCTGATGGAATGTAAAGATGGAGACTGATTTTTTTTATTATTATTATTTTTTAATGGCAAAGTCTAATGTGTTACAGACATGGTATAGAACACAATAGAAACAGAAGTTATGTGAATTTGTTTTCTTTCTCCTTGTTACATATCTTTATTTGCAACATCAAAAGACACATGATATGTTTGTTTTGTTTTTTTTTTTTTAAAATCAATGCGGAATCTATGCAATTATCTGCTAGAATCTTGTGAATAACTTTGCCTATTTTTTTTAAAATTAAGTTAGTAAGTTTATCTCAGATAATTATATTTTCTTATGAAGTACTTAAATCATAAATTGTTTTTGATTCTAGAGTTTCTATTATAATTTTAAGAAATCTATAGCACCAATAATAGCTAGGTTTTGGTTTGTTGGTTGTATTTTGTTTTGTTTTTATATTTTCTTTTCTAACTTTTTTTTTTTTACAAAATTTCTCAGAAAAGATGCTATCTTATTAGTCTTATTATTGGCCTTCTTTTCCCCCCATATTTACAATGGTTGCCTGGTATAGCAGATACATATATATATATATTTTTTTTTTTTTTGCTTAAAAAATAGAATAGGGTAAGGTTGCTTTTCTCCAGTATAGCACCCGATTCAATAATGTCCATTTTGTAAAGATTTTAGATTAAAGACAAAATCAAGGACAAAGAATAATATGTTCTGAGGACACCATTTTAATTCACTAGATAGACAGCCACATATTCCCTGATAATCTTTGCAAAATTCCAACTCTTTTTACTCTGTAGGCCTGAAAATTGAAGAACAATATCTCTCAAATGGGAATTTGCATATATGCTTGTTTTAACCAGTCAATACCTTGTGTTTGAGATAGTGTATAGTTCTGCATTGGTTGATTATTTTGTTCCTTACAAACTTAAAGCACATTTATGATCTAATTGATGTGTTTTTAAGCATGTTTAAATTCTGATGCATTCATGTACTGTACTAATGTAAATTGCAAGCTCCTTTATTTTTTCCTAAATTAGTAGTAAGGTTATTTTTATTTTTATTTTTTTCTTGGAACTCACATACAAAAAAAAAAAAAAGCAAGTGTGTAGGTGGTGATTTTTATGAAAGTGTAGCTATGATGTTTTGATTTAATTAAAAGAAAAATTAAAATCCACATTTCCCATCCCAATAAAAAAAAAGTTTTCTTTTAGACTTAAATATTTACTTACTAGGAAGGTTTTATAAGATTGAGAAATTGTATTACACCAAATGTCTGGGAGAAATATGCAGTTGGGATTTTCTCAGATTGGATCTATACGGGGAAATAAAGCCAAACAATATTGAATTCTCTGAAAGTCATGACACAGCTCAGGTGAGGACTATATGGTACTACTATTTTGTTTGTTTGTTTTGTTGGTTTGTTTTGTTTTTCCTGAGTCAGCCTCTGTTGAAATTTCAACAAGCTGTTCTTCCGGCCTCTATATAGAACATGACGGGGTTACAGCTTGCAGTCTGCAGCAGCTAAAGTCATTTCTCTTTGACAGAATCCATAAAGCAAAACACTGTAATAACTTCTCTGATGGAATTTTAGTGGTGAAGCCCTTTGTCTTGTTACCAGTGCCATTCACCCTCAAACTGGGCCTTCACCCCTGGGGGATGATTATGGTGCTCTATGGTCTCTGTTTCCACCTGTGAACCCTGATCAACCAGAAGGCTGCAATTTTACCTCAAAATGAATTGATAGTGGGAAAATTATGCTGTCAGAGAAAGTTCCCATTCTCTAAGGAACTCTCTGAGTTGCAGCTTGGCTTTCTAAATGTAACAAGAAACAAACTCATAAGTAACTAGATGTTGTCTTTCTCTAACCTTTAACATAGACAATTGAAATGTATCATCCACAGTGACCACATACAGTTTGAACAAGGATACACAAAGAAAAAAGAAAAACACATTATAATTATTTGGACTTTTTCCCTCTTCTCTATACTTCATTTCAACTTTATATATGTCCCTATTTTAATTAAACTCAAGATAAATTTAAGCACTGTAGAGGACTATTTCATTTTTAATGTTGGAATTGTTTCCTAGGGAATCCTTGTGTCTGTACATGCACTTTGTAAGCATAAATTAAAAACCAAACTCACTGCTGTCCAATTGGATCCTACTCATAGCAAACCCTGCTTGGGTTTCTGAGGTAGTATCACTACGGAAGCATGTCACCCAATCTTCCTTCTTGGAGTGGCTGGTGGGTCTGAACTGCCAGCCTTCTGGTTAGTAGTCAAATGCCTTACGATTCCTAAAATATTAGCTAAGGATACCTTCCACTTAAATTGTTATAATATTGCATCTGAAATAAGGTTAAAGATTCTAATTATGAACCTTCAAAACAAGACTTTTAAATTCACAATTTTATTTTGAGGTTTATTATTCACCACTTGTCTGTTAGTTGGTTGTACTGTGGTGGCTTGTGTGTTGATGTGAGACTGAAGGCGATGCCACTAGTATCTCAAATACTAGCAGGATTACCCACGGTGGACAGGTTTTGGCAGAGCTTCCAGGTCAAGACAGACTCGGAAGAAGGAAAGGCCATCTATTTCTCAAAGCATTAGACAGTGAAAACCTTATGAATAGCAGTGAAACACTGTCTAATATATTACTGGAAAAGTTGATGAATAACCCTGAAACATTGTCTGTTATAGTGCTGGAAAATGAGCCCCTAGGTCAGAAAGGACTCAAAACACGACTATGGAAGGGCTGCCTCCTCAGACTAGAGTTGACCTAAATGATATGGGTGGAGTAAAGCTTTCCAGACCTCCAACTGCTGATGTTACATGACTCAAAATGAGAAGAAACAGCTACAAACATTCATTGATAATAAAAACATGGAATATATGAAGTATGGGTCTAGGAAAATTGGAATTTGTGGAAAATGAAAGGGAATGCATAGAGATCTATATCCTAGGCATTAGTGAGCTGAAATGGACCAGTTTTGTCCATTTTGAATCAGAAAACCATATGATCTACTATGCTGGGAATGACAAGTTAAAAGGAATGGTGTGGCATTCATCATCACAAAGAGTGTTTCAAAATCTATCCTGAAGTGCAATACTGTCAGCAATAGACCTACAAGGAAGACCAGTTAATACTACTCTTATTCAAATTTACACACTAACCATCAAAGCCAAAAATGAGGAAACTGAAGATTTTTTACTAACATCTGCAGTCAGAAATTGATCACATAGTCAATCGAGATGTATTGATTATTACTGGAGATTAGAATGCAAAATTGTTAATAAAGAAGACTCACTAGTAGTTGGAAAATATGGCCTTGGTGATACAAATAACACTGGAGATCACATGAAATAATTTTGCAAAGCCAATGAAATTCATTGGAAATATCTTTGTTCAACAACATAAATGACACATATACATGTGGACATCACCAGATGGAGTACACAGGAGTCAGATCAACTACATCTATGGAAAGAGGCAATGGAAAAGCTCAAAATCTTCAGTCAATACAAGGCCAGAAGCTGACTATGGAACAGACCATCAACTGCTTATATGCAAGTGCAAGTTGAACTTGAAGACAATTAAAACGAGACCATGAGAACTAAAATATGACCTTGATTATATCCCTCCTGAATTTAGAGATCATCTTAACAATAGATTTGATGCATCGAACACCAGTGGCAGAAAACCAGAAAAATTGTGGGATGACATCAAGAACATCATCCATGAAGAAAGCAAAAGATTATTAAATAGACAGGAAAGGAATAAAAGACCAAATATATATGTCAGAAGAGACTCTGTAACTTGCTCTTGAATGGAGAGTAGCTAAAACAAATGGAAGAAATGACTAGATAAAAGAGATGAATAGAAGATTTCAAAGAGCAGCTCAAGAAGACAAAGTCAATTATTATAATGAAATGTGCAAAGACTTGGAGTTAGAAAACAAGAAGGGAAGAACATGTTTAGCATTTCTTAAGCTGAAAGAACTGAAGAAAAAAATCAAGCCTGGGGTTGAAATATTGAAAGATTCTGTGGGGAAATTATTGAATGATGCAGGAAAAATCAAAAGAAGATGGAAGGAGTAAACAGAATCACAGTACCAAAAAGAATTGTTTGGTATTCATCCATTTCAGGAGGTGACATATGATCAAGAACCAATGATATTGAAGGAAGAAGTCAAAGCTTCAATGAAGGAATTGGCAGAAAAAAAAAAAAAAAGGCTCTGTTAATTGATGGAACACTCACAGAAATATTTGAACAAACAGATGCTACACTGGAGGCACTCACTCATCTATGACAAGAAATTTGGAAGACAGCTACCTGGCCAACTGACTGGAAGAGATCCATATTTGTACCCATTCTAAAGAAAGATGATCCCATAGAATGTGGAAATTATCGAACAATATCATATGCAAGTAAATTCTTGCTGAAGATAATTAAAAATTATTCCAGCAGTACACTGACAGAGAACTTCCAGAAGTGTAAGCTGGATTCAGAAGAAGACATGGAACAAGGGAGATGATTGCTGATGTCAGATGGATCTTAGCTCAAAGAATACCACAAAGATGTTAACTTATATTTTATTATTGAGTATGCAAAAGTATTTGATTGTGTGGGTCATAACAAATTATGGATAGCATTGAGAATAATGAGAATTCCAGAACACTTAATTGTGCTCATGAGGAACCTATACATAGACCAGGAGGGTGTCATTCAAACAGAAGGAGATACTGCATGGTTTAAAATAAGGATGTGAGTATGTCAGACTTATATCTTTTCACCATACTTATTCAATCTGTATGTTGAAAAAATCATCTGAGAAGCTGGACTACATGAAGAAGTGAATGGCACGAGGATTAGAGGGAAACTCATTAACAATCAGTGATATAGAAATGACACATTGCTTGCTAAAAGTGAAGATGACTTGGTGCACTTGCTGATGAAGATTAATGACTACAGTCTTCAGTATGGATTACACCTCAATATAAAGATAATGTAAATCCTCACAACTGGACCAATAAGCAGCATCACAATAAATGGAGAAAAGATTGAAATTGTCAAAGATTCCATATTACTTGGTTCGACAGTCAATACAAATGGAAGTAGCAGTCAGGAAATCAGACAATGTATTGCACTGGGCAAATCAGCTGCAAAAGACCTCTTTCCAGTGCTGAAGAGCAATGATGTCTCTTTGAAGATTAAGGTGCACCTAACCCAGCTTGACTGCTAACCAGAAGGCTGGTGGTTCAAACCCACCAACCACTCCTCGGAAGGAAGATGGGACAATCTACTTCCTTAGTGATACTACCTCAGAAACCTAAGGAGGGGTTGCTATGAGTTAGATCCAACTCGACAGCACGTAACAACAACAACAACCCAAGCCATGGTATTTTCAATCACCTCATATGCATGTGAAAGCTGAAAAATAAATAATGAATATCGAAGAAGAATTTATGCTTTTGAGTTGCAGTATTGCAAAGAATACTGAAAGTATCATGGACTGCCAGAAGAATTAACAGATCTGTAGTAGAAGAAGTGCAGCTGGAATGCTCCTTGGAAGTGAGAATGGCCAGACTTCGTCTGACCTACTTTGATCATGTTGTCAGAAGGAACAATTTCCTGGAGAAGATTATCATGCTTGGTAAAGTGGAGAGTCAACAAAAAAGGGAAAGGCCCTCAAAAGATGGATTGACATAGTGGCTGCAATAATGGGCTCTGGTATAGCAAGTATTGTGAGACTGGTGGAGGACCCGGCAGTGTTTCATTCTGTTGTACATAGGATCGCTATGAGTCGGAGCCAACTGGGTGTCACTTAACAACAACAACAACAAAGAGGTCTATTTCATTTAAAATGTTGAAATTGTTTCCTGAGAAATCCTTGTGAATGTACTTTCACTTTGAAAGCATAGTTTCTTAAAATATTAGCTAAGGACACCTGACTTTTGAATTGTTATTATCCATGGCTGAAATTAATTTTATTTTAAGTCCTTAAACATGAATGCTCAAAACAACATTTTTAAGTTTACAATTTTATTTTGAGGTTTATGTAAAAATGTTGTATTATTGAATCATTTCTGATGTGTAAATAAAATCCAGGTCATATAAATAAAGCTTGTAAACTGTGGCACTCCAGCCCAGACGATGAAAAAAAAAGGTGAATTAGGAAAAAGAAAAAAAAAAGTTTTATTTTATGAAGATCATATAAGATATTTATTAAAAAATAGCATGTCATTTGTTCCTCATAACCATAATAATTAACTTTTAAAGTTACCACATTCAGAATTATTATTTTATTATGACAGATGCAATCAGATAATTTTCATTCTGAAAATATCCTACCCTTTTCATCATTATAATTGTCTTGCTTTAGTTAAAAATTGTGTATGCATAGCTAGAAAAAATGTAGAATTTGAGCAGTACAATCTTGGCTCAAATATAATAACATGAAATCTAAGCTTTGTGTGAACAACTAATAGGCTTTACAAGAAATGTATAAAAGTTCTAAAATTCAATAAAGTTGATCAACATGATAACTGGCCTTTGGATCAGCTTTCCTGTGAATGAAGCTAATGGCAAAAGCAATACTGATACTATGTCAGAGGAGTGCAAGAAAATTTATTATGATTATGACTTACATAATTTTAGAAGTAAAACAAAGCTGAATGATCCAAGCTAAGCAGAGCTAATCAAAACTCTATTAAATAATTGAAATTAAAGACCTGACTGTTAAGAGGACTGTAATGTAAGCAAGTTTCCAATATTAATAGCTTCTATATGTTAGTAAGTAAAAACTAATAACAAAATTGATTTTATATTTAAAACAAATTCAAAAAGTTTTTTTTTTTTTTTTTTTTTGCTCTGGGGTGAACTTTTACTTGTTCTTTTTAAAAATATTAAATTTAAATAATCAAACTATATTATTTATTAAAATTATGTTATTAATTGACATGATACATAAATATTATACCTCAGGTTTAATAATAAAAATAAAAGATCCATTATGTCACAGAACAAATTCAGAACTGTTACAACAAAGTTACATACTTTGTTGTGAAATGTTAAGGAATATTTGAGTCATTATTAGCAAAATATAATAAGTGAAATATTATTCTTCAAGGGTCATTCCTTCTTTTTACCCTATCTCAAAATGATTCTCACTCAGGAAGAAAGAAGAGAGGGAAAATATGACTAGCATAATTATTATAATACTGGTCATTATAAAAGTAATGGAAATCTCTCTATCAATATGACTATTTCAAGCCATTGATCTCCAGTCTTCTCTCATTTTATTTCACAGAAAAAGACAATATTTCAACAGCTTGTTATTCTTCTTTGTATTACTTAGAGTCATACTCTAATCCTCTCAGTCTTTCTAAAGCCCAAAGGTATACAGTATTGATAGCCTAATATATATTTAATTCAGCCCCAGGGTTACAGGTGAGGAGAGACAACTCAGGGATGCAAAAGTAGCAGGCGGGAAGAGCAGGAGAAAGGGGATTAAAAGCCAGGAAGCCAGAGAGAACAGCAATCAGCCAAAGGGATTAGGTGAGGAGAGGAAACTTAGGCCCACCCAGAGCAGCAGGCAGAAAGAGCAGGAGAAAGGAGATAAAAGCCAGGAACTCAAACAGAAGAGCAGTCAGCCCCAGGGTTACAGGTGAGGAAAGACAACTCATGGATGCCCAAAACAGCAGGCCAGAAGAGCAGGAGAAAGGGGATTAAAAGCCAGGAAGCCAGACAGAGGTACAGTCAGCCACAGGGACCCAGGTGG
>NW_006921938.1:1639507-1641001 GCF_000298275.1 Orycteropus afer afer
AAAAGAACTAACAGATCTGTCCTGGAGGAAGTGCAGCCAGAATGCTCCTTGGAAGCAAGAATGGCCAGACTTCGTGTCACCTATTTTGGTCATGTTGTAAGAAGGGACCATTCCCTGGAGAAGGATGTCATGCTTGGTAGGGTGGAGGGTCAACAAAAGAGGGGGAAGCCTTGAACGAGATGGATTGACACGGTGGTTGTGATGATGGGCTCAAGCATAGCAGGGATTGTGGGGCTGGCACGGGATCGGGCACTGTTTCGTTCTGCTGTGCATGGGGTCACTATGAGTCGGAAACAACTGGATGGCACTTAACAACAACAACAATATATTTAAATAACTGTTTCCTAGAGATCTGGTAGCATAGTGCCTAAGGCACTTGAATGCTAATCAGAAAGCTGGCCACTCAAATCCACCACCCACTCCTCGGAAGGAAGGTTGGGCAATCTAGTTCCGTACTGATATTGCCTCGGAAGCCCAATGAGGAGTCACTCTGAGTCGGGGCCAACTTGAAGGCACATAACAACAACAGAGTCCTATTACTTGAAAAACCAATAAGAACAAACAAACAAAAGCATTATACCCTGATTGTGCTGGATGTAGAAAATAGCCTACCCCTACTTTCTTCAAATTTTGAGATTTAGTGAATAAGAAAATCCTGGATTTTCCTCTTGACCTATAGCAAATCCAACAATACCATTCTCCCATTCCATTTAGATCCAATGATTCTTTTTCTTACATATATATATACATATTTTTTTTTTTTCATATGTAAGGCTGGTACATACGGTATCTAAAAAGCGTTTGTGAAGCTATTATTACTAATCTTTGATTACTTCTAACATTATTTGTGGAGAAAAATACACTGTCTTGCTGGTTTTGAAGAATGAGATGATATAGTTCAGATAAATACATTATTTATTCATTTTTCTTGGCTGAGTTCTCTCTGGTTTTTCACAGTTGGCTGCAGTGTACCTACTCAAGCTTATCTTTGACTTTACCCTTTGTGGGCTTTTCTGAGCTCCTTGTTCTATAAATTAAAGTTTTTGCTGACTGAGAGATTTTTTACCAATATTACTAAAATATTTTTGTCTCTTTCATTTACACTGTGCTTTCCTTCTGGGGCTCCAGTTGCATATATAATGACAATTTTGTTGTTGCTATATGCCGTTGAGTCAGACCCCAACTCAGCAACCCCTCGTGGGTTTCCAAGGCAGTATCACTAAGGAAGTAGATTGCCCAACCTTCCTTCCGAGGAGTGCCTGGTGGTTTTGAACTGCCAGCCTCCTGGTTAGCAGTCAAGTGCCTTAGGCACTATGCTACCAGAGTTCCCTGCATATATATATAATAGATACTTTCAAATTATTTTTCTTTAACTTTTGTTCTTTTTCTTCTTCATAGTTAATGTTTTCTGTTGATCTATTTTCAAGTATGATTTCTTTATCCCCTCCATTCTCCTAGGAAACTTAGCCAAATATTTTTTTTATATTTTAAATA
>NW_006921938.1:1641122-1641977 GCF_000298275.1 Orycteropus afer afer
TATTATTGTTATTATTATTATTATTATTATTATTATTATTATTATTATTGTTATTTTCATTTACAGTTAGGGTATATTTCTATACCCCTTTGAGCATCAATGTAGGAGATGCTTTATAGTTCATGACTGGTAATTTTTGCTTAGATAACTACTTGTGGTTGTCCAGTATTAATGTCTGTTTCCTTCGGAATTATTCAAGACTTTTTATCTCCTCCTATTTTGAATTTTGTTTTTTATTCCAGATATTGTAAATACTCCATGTATGGGTGCTGGCTATGAAGTGTTCTACTAAAATACTGTTGAAGTTATTATTTTTTTCAGACACTGAATTTCATTAGAATCAAATGCAGTCTGATGTAACTAGATGAGGTAACCTCACTGGAATAACAGTGAAGTACTAGGCTGCTAACATAACTGTTGGTGGTTTTAACTCTTTCAATATCTCCACAGGTTAAAGAAGCTGTGATTCACTCTCTTAAAGATTACCAAACTAAACCAAACATATTGCCAGTGAATCAATTCCCACTTATAGTAATCCTATAGGACAGAAACCACACAGAGTTTCCAAGGGTATCAGTCTTTCAGAAGCAGACTGTCATTTTTTTCTCTCATTGATTGCCTGGTAGGTTCAAACTGACAACCTTTTGATTAGAAGTCATGCTCTTAACCACTGCATCACCAGGGCTTCTTCTCTTAAAGAAAACTCTAGGGCAGTTCTATTTGTCATATGGAGTACTATGAGCAGAAATCAACTTGACACAGCACCTAACCAGAGTAAACATCTAGGTAGACAGTGACTTTCACCTCAGTGGGAGCTCTGGTGACTTAATGCCTAAGGCATTTGACTGCTAACCA
>NW_006921938.1:1642477-1646809 GCF_000298275.1 Orycteropus afer afer
AGAAAGAAGGTTGGGCAATCTACTTCTGTAGTGATACTGCCTCAGAAACCAAAGGAGGGGTCACTGTGAATCGGATCTGACTCGATGGCACATAACAACAACTTGTAAATTGTATATAATTAAGTCTTAAATTTTTAAGTTAAATAGAAATTGATTTTCTTTTACTACATTAATTAAGCTATGATCTTTATCAATTATCTCAAATCTGTCATCTTACTGTTTATTATAGATACTCTATTTTATTTAAAATAAGTACTAAGGAATCATTTTCTGCTCTTTTATTTTGTGTTTTAGAAAGTTTTTTTTTTTTTTTAATTTCCTATTGTTATGATTATGTGCCATCCAGTCACCCCTGACTCATAGCGACCCTATGCACAGCAGAACCAAATATTGCCCCGTCCTGTGCCAGCTCCGCTATTACCACTACACTTGACCCTATAGCTGCAATCTCTATGTCAATTCATCTGTTTGAGGGCCTTCCCCTCCCTCATCCACCCTCCAGTTTACCAAGCATGACATCCTTCTCCAGGGAATGATCCCGTCTGATAACATGACCAAACAAAATGAGATGAAATCTGGCTATTCTCGCTTCCAAGGATCATTCCAGCTGCACTTCCTCCAGGACAGATTTGTTAGTTCTTTTAGCAGTCCATTGTACTTTAAGCATTCTTCGCCAGGACCACATCTCAAAAGCATCAATTCTTCTTTGGTCTTCTTTATTAATCGTCCAGTTCTCATATGCATATGGGGTGACTGAAAATATCAATGGCTTGTGTCAGAACTGCCTTAGTCTTCAAGGAGACATCTTTGCTCCTCAGCACTTGAAAGATGTCCCTTGCAGCCAATTGACCAGTGCTATACTTCTTCTGATAGCTTGACTTCTGCTTCCATTGGTGTCAATTGCAGAACCAAGCATTGTGAACTGTCATCATATTGCAAGTTGTTAAGTGTTCTTCCTCCAATTTTGATACCACCTTCTTCTTCATATCATCCATCTTCTCAGATTATTTGAATAGATACAGTGAAAGAATACTACCCAGACTCACTCCCTTCTTGATTTTTAAACCATACAGTGCCCCCTTGTTCTGTTCAAATGTCACCTCCTGGTCTACGTACAGGTTCCTCATGAATACAATTAAGTGTTCTGGAATTCCCATTCCTCTCAAAGTTATCCATAATTTGTTGTGATCCACACAATCAAATACTTATGCATAGTCAATAAAACACAAGTAAACATCTTTCTGGTATTCTTTGCTTTGAGCCAAGATCGATCTGACATCATTAATAATATCACTTGTTTCATGTCCTCTTCTGAATCCAGCCTGCACCTCTGGAAGTTCTCAGTCAGTATACTGCTGCAACCATTTTTGAATATCTTCAGTAAGATTTTACTTGCATGAAATAACCTTCAATTATGCATTTGATACTCTTCTTTGCAATACTACATTTCTGGTTAGCAGTCAAACGTCTTAAGGACAGAGCCACCAGAGCTCCTTTAAATAGAATATATCATTTTAATATAATTAAATTTGAAGATGTAGACAATGAAACTTGCTCTTGTAAATACAGTAGATATAGCAAAAGGACAGAAAACTTCCAGAAATATAAGTTGGATTCAGAAAAGAATGTGGAACAAGAGATATCATTGCTGATGTCAGACCTTGGCTGAAAGCAAAAAATACCAAAAAGATGTTTACCCATGTTTTATTGACTAAGCAATAACATTCAATTATGTAGATCATAACAAATTATAGGTCATATTGTGAAGAATGGGAATTCAAGAATACTTAATTTGCTTATGCAGAATCTACAGAGACCAAGAGGAGATGTTCAAACTGAACAATGAGATACTGCAGGGTTTGAAAGGTGTTGGTAAAGGTTATATCCTTTAACCATCCTTATTCAATCTGTATGCTGATCAAGTAATTGGAGAAACTGTGCTATATGAAGAATGTAGCATCAGGATTGAAATAAGATTCATTAACAACCTTTGATATGCAGATGACACAATCTTGATTGATGTAAGTGAAGAGAACTTGAAGCACTTATTTATGAAGATCAATGACTACCTACTTCATTATTGATTACACCTTAACATAAAAGCAAAACAAACAACCCTAAAAAAATAAATAAATAAACAACAGGAAAAAAAAAAAAAAAAAAAAAACCCTCACTGCCATTGAGTCAGATCCAACTCATAGTGACCCCTCCTTGGGTTTCTGAGGTGGAATCACTAAGGACATAAATTGTTCAACCTTCCTTCTGAAGAGTGGTGGTTAGCAGTCAAATGCCTTAGACACTGTGGCCCCAGAGGACCTCCTTAACATAAAGAAAACTGAAATCCTCACAACTGGACCAGTAAGCAACATCACAATGAGTGGAGAAAAGATTGATGTTGTCAGGGATTTCATTTTATTTGAATCCACAACTAACATCCATGGAAGTAGCAGTCAAAAAATAAGTTGTTGTATTACATTGGGCAAATCTGTTGCAAAAAAAAATATATATATATATATATTCTTTATGGTGTTAAATACCAAAAATCGCACTTTGAGTATTAAACTGTGTCCTTCCAAAGCCATAGTATTTTCATTTACCTATAAGCATGTGAAAGCTGAATAATAAAGGCAGACCAGGAGAAATTATTGAATTTGAGTTACGGGTTGACAAAGAATACTGAAAGTAAGATGGATTTCCAGAAAAATGAACAAATTGTACAGCTAGAAAGCTTCTTGGAAGGGGTGATGTTGAGAATTCACCTTACATATTTTGAACATATTATCAAATGGGCCCAGTCCCTAGAGAAGGGCATAAGGCTTGAAAAATTACGGGGTAAGCAAAAAAGGAGGAAAACTCAATGAGATGGATGACACAGTGGCTGACACAATGGGTTCAAACATATCAATGATTGTGAAGGTGACCAAAGACGGGGCAATGTTTCATTATGCTTTATACAGGATCACTAAGAGTCAGAAATGACTCAATGGTACTTAGCAATAACAATATATAGTGGAACTTTTTTATAAATATAAAAATGAAGAAAAGGAACTGTGATAACATGTAGGAAGTTGTATTTGCAATAAAAGATTGTCAGAAAAATGCATATTCCAGTTATTTTTATCACTATTTGATTTAAAAAAAAAAAAAATGTCTGTGTCACTAGCGATGGGAATATGTTAGTTTGTTTTAGGTAATATGGATAATGATGGTATATTTAAATAATAAAATAAACTCAATTTTGGTAAAATTTTAGCATCAATTCCAAGATATTGATGGATTATAACAACTTCATAAATAAATGTACACAAGTCCTTCATTATATAGTAATTAATTTGATAAAAAGAGTAAATGGGTAAACTGTTTTTACAGAATGCCAACTACTATATTTAGAAGACAACATGAAGCTTAAAATTTATCAATGACTGCTAAAAAAAGTGGATGAAAATTTGATGACACACAGGAAATCTACATTTCTTTACATTATCTCCCTAAATATAACTTATTGATTACAATGGGTTCCAAAATTCATGAGTACCTGGTATTGTTTAGAACCTTGCATAAACATGGTGAGACAATAGAGGTAAGGGATATTTATACCAGTTAGCAGGATGGCAAATTATATTTTTCATTCTTTTCTTTTTTTTTAAATAGGTGTCATTGAGTTGGCTCAGACTCATAGTGACCCAATGTACAACAGAATGAAACACTGGACAGTTGTGTGCCATCCTCACAATCCTTACTATAATTAATCCCATTATTGTAGCCACTATGTCAATCTGTATTGTTGAGAGTCTTCCCCATGTTCGCTGAACTTCCATTTTACCGAGCATGGTTTCCTTCTCCAGGGAATTGTTCCTTCTGACATTATGTTCTTAATAAAAAACTGGTACTCAATTTTAACTTACTGAATAGAGATTTGTTTTCTCCTTAATTTTTTTTTCACAACATTACTCATATGTTTGAACAATTAGAAATTCTTGATATCAGATTTTTACTTTGAACATTAAATCAAAGATTTTTCAGGTTAGTCAGATGTAAAAATCTTATAATGATTAAACTATAGTATTCAGCACTTGTCATCACATAAAAAGCCTATTAAATTAGATATGCTTATTTTTTTAATGATTATTATAAATTATATGTTTCAAATAACATCACCCCTCAAATTTTTTAAAAAAGATTTTACCTTATATTTGTTCTGTATAATAACTGGGTCTGCTCAATTTCCTCACTTTTATTTTTCTCTATAAATTACCTTGATCATGTAATAGATATTTTGCTTTCTAGAAATTATTACATTATAGCTTATCTTTTTTCATACAACATTAGACA
>NW_006921938.1:1646995-1648122 GCF_000298275.1 Orycteropus afer afer
ACCATTATCTTATGACTAATTGTTATATAATTTTTATTTCTCCCATATTAATTTCTTAGATTGTGTGAAAACATAAAAAGAGATGTGGAGCCAAATATTTTTATGAAGTAAGTCCTTTTCTCTTTGGAAGTCAGAAAAAAATATGTTTTATATATGCTTAGGTTATTGGAAAATATTGTCTGAAATTTACCATATGAGAAGGCAGGGTAACTTTACATTGTTGTAAAAAAATAAGTTTTATAGAATATCCATTGAATGTACTCATTAGTGGCTTTTTCTTCTTGTATTTACAATGCTACCCATTCAAAGTAAAAATAATGTACTTTTTTATGGGCTCTAATAATTGATTAATGATCCAAGGTGGTCAAACTAGGTATGTTCTACAATAATAAATGCAATATTAACCAAAAGATAATATTGTTCAATTGACTAGTCTCCACTCAAATTGATGATGATTTTCTCAAACTCATTTGAGCTAATGTAATGTTAAAAAAAATCCTGGTAAACTTGGGAGCAGAGATGCTTACTGTTTACATTCAAAGAGTGCTATTTGATAAATATATTATTTTTAAATTACTAGCAGTAATTTTATCATTATATATTTAAATAAAACATAATAATTTAAATAATGTATAGTGTAGCCCCATCGACAACCATCCAGATAGTTCAGGACCAGGCAACATTTCTTTCTGTTGTGAGTGGGTTGTCCTTGAGTCAAGGCCAACCCAACCGTAGCTAATAACAATAATCCGTATTTCACAAAGCAGCAAGGGAAAACTTATGATTTTCCCAACTTCAGGAAGCATGTGAGTAACTAAGATGAGACTTTGAACAAATACCATTCAGTTCCACATTCTCTTATGACAATGTTAAACAATATCATATCCTAGGTATGAACCCCAGGCCGAAAGTGGAAATCATATTCATTTAACATTACCACTTTCAGTACAACTTAGAAAACTCATCTCTACACAATAAAAATCTGTTTAAAACTTTAAATTTCCGAGGGGGCGGGGCAAGATGGCGGACTAGGCAGAAAGATTGCACAGACCCTCTTCAACAAAGAAAAGGGAAACCAATTAACACAGACACAGAAGATAATCTTGGACCCCTGAGCCTTGAAGGAA
>NW_006921938.1:1654087-1656409 GCF_000298275.1 Orycteropus afer afer
GACATGAGACAAAGTACATGTGAACTGCTGTATGAAAAGTGAATTTACTCTGTAAATCTTCACCCAAATCCTAATGAAAAAAAAAAAAAGTTAAAAAAAAACTTTAAATTTCCTTTCTTCATATTTTTATTTCAATATTTTCCATTTTTCTCTCAGTAAGTGTCTTTGCTGCATACTTGGAAGACTCATCCCCGGTTTTACTTTCCTGTATGGGTACCACATTCTCTCCTTTGGGTAGGACCACCAACTTAATTTCCAAGGTCCAGTGCAGAGTCAAAATATAAGGCTTCTTGCTCAAAACTTGTAAAAATTTCAAAAAAGTAACAGCTGAATATTAAGCAAGCATTGGTGTTTCTAATAGTGAAACTCTGTGACTTCATAGGTTTCATATTCATGAAAACAATCCTGTATCACACATACAGAAGGAGAGGTACCACTAATAATTGAGCAAGTTCCCAAATTACCACACACAAAATTTAGCCCTCACTAAGCTTAGTTCAAATTCAAGTGTTTCTGATTACTCTTTATCCTGTCCAAGCCCTTACAGTATTCCTTCCTCCTTTTACTAGTTAGTTTAATTTGCCCTTTCATATCTAGAGACTCTGTCCTCTGGTCTATGTTATTGTTGTTAGGTGCTGCTGTCAAGTTGACTCCAATTTATAGTGGCCCTATGTACGATAGAAGGAGCTCTGGTTTAGTGCCTAAGGCACTTGACTGCTCACCAGAATGTTGGAGGTTCAAACCCACCGGCAGCTCCTCAGAAGGAAGGTTGGGCAATCTACTTCTTTAGTGGTACTGCCTGGGAAACCCAAGGAGGGGTCACTATGAGTCAAGTCTGACTTGATGGCACATAACAACAACAACAACATGTACAATAGAATAAAACACTACCTAGTCCTGCACCATCTTCATAACATTGACTATGCTTGAGTCCATCATCACATCCACTGTGTCAATTCACCTTGTTGAGGGTCATCCCCTTTTTCCCCGACCCTCCATTTTACTGAGCATGATGTCCTGCCCAGGGGCTACTCCCCTCTGACTACATGACCAAAGTAAGATGAAGTCTAGCTAGTCTCATTTCTAAGGAGCATTCCAGCTGTACTTCTTCAAGGTCAGAATTGTTCACTCTTCTGGCAATCTATGGTATTTTCAGCATTCTTCGCCAACACCACAATTCAAATACATAAACTCTTCTTTGGTATTGTAGAATCAGCATTTTTGTTTTGATTTTGTCAAATCAAACTCCAAGTGGGCCAATAATTTAGGATTAAATTATCCTTCAACAAAGAAAAACTCACTAAAAAGCCTATTTCCAAGGATATGGCAAAGTGACGAGTAAGTATTTTATTTGGATAAGCCCTAAGAATAAGGGTATACTGGTAAAATCTCTCCATTTCCAAAGCCCTAGCCAGAGTTTCTCATCTTCTAGCAGTCCACCAGCATAGATCCCACACTCAGATTGACCTCTGTTCTCAGAACACACCTAAGAGAACAGTAAAGACCCCTGCTGTGGCACCATCTCCCTGAATCTGCTCTCCCTCATGTCTGCTCAATGAGACAATAAATAGGCTGAGACCTCAACAGAGACACTTGTTTGACTCATTCTCTTAAAAATTATTTATTGTGATTGTTGAATTTTTTGGAACTCCCTTAAATTTTGAGCAAAGGCAAGTGTCTTATTTGCCTCATTCTAAATTGAACCCTGCTTCTCCCACTATTTTTCTGGTTTAAAGGTGTGTTCCCAAGAGATTTTAACAAGAGTTACACCTGTGTACCCAAACAACAATGGGATGGTGCACAGTTTTCTCCATAACTATAGTGATACTGCCTCGGAAACCCAAGGAGGGGTCGCTATGAGTTGGGGCTGACTCGATGGCAAAACAACAACAACAACAACAATGAATAGCTAGACAATAACCAATGCTCTATTCTGTACTTCTATTTATTTCAAATATTTAAATACTGATACATCTAATGATGAATGTTAGAATTTATAGTTTGGATTCAACATATATAACTGATATAAAGAAATATATGCATATCCAATTCAAACTCACTGCAATCAAGTTGATTCTGACTCAAGCAACCTCCATTAGGTTTCCAAGACTGTAAATCTTTACAGAAGCAGACTACCTCATCTTTCTTCCACAGAGAGGCTGGTCGATTTGAACCACTGACCTTTTGGTTAGCAACCAAGTGCCTTAACCAGTACACCACCGGAGCTCCTTATACATACCTAAGTAAGTATATATTAGGAGCTCTGGTAGCATAGTGGCTAAGACACTTGCCTGCTAACCAGACGGCTGGCAGTTCAAACCC
>NW_006921938.1:1656509-1677990 GCF_000298275.1 Orycteropus afer afer
AATCCTACTTCCGTAGTGATACTGCCTCGGAAACCCAAGGAGGGGTCGCTATGAGTCGGGGCCGACTCGACAGCACATAACAACAACAACAACAAAGTGTATATTGGTTTCAAATTCATGGTGGCCCTATGCACACCATGACAAACCCATTGTGAGCCAGATGATTTTTTGGCTGATTTTTGGAGGAAAATGATGAGGCCTTTCTTCTTAGTCTGTCTTAGTCTGGAAGCTTCACTGCAATCTCTTCATCACCATAGCAACATGCAAGATTCTGTAAGTGCTGTTATTAGTGTCACTGAGTCAGCTCTGACTCATAGCAACACATTGAGAATCCTATAGAACAAAACTACCTGACCCCATACCATCCACAAAATATTTGCTATACTTGAGACCACTATCACAGCCACTGTGTCATTCCATCTCATCATGGGTCTTCCACTTTTTCACTACCCTTCTACTTTACCAAGCATGATAATCTTCTCTGGGGACTGGTCCCTTCTGTCAAAATGACCAAAGTATTTCAAAGGAAGTCTGGCCACTTGTAAGGAATATTCCAGCTATACTGTTCCAAGACAAATTTGTCCTTTCTTCTGGCAGTTCATGGTATTTTCAATTTTTTTTTTTTTCAACGAAATTCAAATGAATCATTTTTTTTTTTTTAGTCTTCTCTATTCATTGTCCAGTTTTCACTTGCATATGGGCTTATTGAAAATGAAATGACTTGAGTCAGACCCAGCTTAATCTTCAGAATGACATCTTTGCCCTTTTGCAGTAGATTTGCCCAGTGCAATACAATGTCTGATTTCTTGACTGTTGCTCCAATGGGCATTAATTGTGGATCCAAGTCAAATGAAATTCCTGAAAACTTCAATCTTTTCTCCCTTTTTCATGATGTTGCTAACTGATTCAGTAGTGAGGATTTGAGCTTTCTTTATGTTGAGATGTGTTCATAATGAAGGCTATAGTCTTTGATCTTCATCACTAACTGCTTCAAGTCATTTTCATTTTCAACAACGAAGGTTGTGTCATCTGCGTATCACGGGTTGTTAGTTAGCATTCTTCCAATACTGATGTCATGTCCTTCTTCATATAGTCTAAAACCAAAAACCAAACTCCCTGCAATGGAGTCAGATCCAACTCATTGTGACACCTCCTTGGGTTTCTGAGGCAGTATCACTATGGCAGTAGGTTGCCCAACCTCTCTTCCAAGGAGTGGTTGGTGGGTTTGAACTGTCAGCCTTCTGGTTGGCAGTCAAATGTTTTAGACACTATGCCACCAGACCTCCTTCACAGATCCAGTTTCTCAAATTATTTTCTCACCATACAGACTGAATAAGTATGGTGAAAGGATACAACCCTGAAGTACATCTTTCCTGATTTTAAACCATGCAGTATCCCCTTGTTCTATTGGAACTATTGCCTTTTCGTCTATGTACCATTTCCTCATGAGCAAAATTACGTGTTGTGGATTTCTCATTCTTCCCAAAGTGTTATTCATAATTTATCACACAGGGAGTTCCCTGCCTTTTGACATATGAGAGTCTTGAAGAGCTTAACATTGTTTGTTTTCTTTTTTTGTACATTTCATCACCAGTAATATATACTGCAATATCTCAGTGTGTAATTTTTTTTTTTATATCATTCTCAGATGGTCACTGACAGATATTCAACGTTATGATTAGCTGTTCAAAACACTGCCATGTAGCAGGTAATGAAAAAGAATGTATTTATCTTATGTCAGAACTGACTTAAAATGAACTTGATAAAAGGGAATGGCATCATAAGTCAAGGTCTACCTATGCTGGAAGTTGAGTAGTGGCTGAACTGAGGTACATTGGCCAGGAATCATAAATAGAAATAATAATGCTTATTTACAAAGTAACAAAGAAGTAGTCAGCGATATTATTGACTGAGTTATATAATATCGGTCCTCGTAATGTCTTACATTTCAAAAATATTTTTCTTGAATTATATACCTGTGTTTTTCACATATTAGTCAGATAACTGTCTTCTTCTGAAAAAAACAAGAATTCTTGAGAAAATTAAGTTAGCATTTTAACATAACAATAAATACCTGGGAACAAATGCCTACTTTACAGAGGACTTCTTTTTTCCATTGTGAAAACTGTCCCAGTTCCGATTTTACTTCCCTTGCCATATTTATGTTTGCATCCAGTTACTGTAGATGCTTATGTGGCTATGACTGACCACTTTAGAGGGTTTGAGAAGATAATTAATTAGAGAACAAAAAGGACATGTTCAGCACATATTAGCTACTAAGTAGAAGGGAAATATAAAAGTGAGGAAAATGATGTTTCTGCTGCTCATGTGCTATTTTTACTAATAACGATATCCTGTTGTGTTGCAGGTGCAACAAGTCATTTCAGATTCATAGAGACCCCAGGTACAGCAGAGGGAAATACCATCTGATCCTGAGCCAGTTCTATGATCCCTGCTATACTTGAGCCCATTGTCGCAGCCACCGTATCAATCCATCTCATTGATGGCCTTCCCCTCTTCCATGGACCCTCCACCTTACCAAGCATAACATCCTTCTCCAAGGAATGGTCCCTTCTGACAACATGATCAAAGTAGGTGAGGCAAAGTCTGGCCATTCTCGCTTCCAAGGAGCATTTTGGCTGCACCTCCTCCAGGACAGATCTGTTAGTTCTTCTCAGCAGTTCATTGTACGTTCAGTATTCTTTGCCAACACCACAACTCAAAAGCATCAACTCTTCTTCGGTCTTCCTTATTCATTGTCCAGCTCTCACATGTATACAAGGCTATTGGAAATATCATGGCTTGTGTCAGGCCCACCTTAGTCCTCAAGGAGACATCCTTGCTCCTCAGCACTTGAAAGAGTTTCTTCGCAGCTGACCAGCCAAGTGCTACACATCATCTAATATCCTGACTGCTGCTTCCATTGGCATTGATTGTAGAAACAAGCAATGTGAATTATTTGACAACCTCAATCTTTTCTCCATTTATCGTGATGCTGCTTATTGGTCGAGTTGTGAGGATTTTTGTTTTCTTTATATTGAGATGTAATCCATACTGCAGGAGCTCTGGTAGCATAGTGCCTAAGGGACTTGACTGCTAACCAGAAGGCTGGCGGTTCAAACCCACCAGCCACTCCTCGGAAGGAAGGTTGGACAATCCTACTTCTGTAGTGATACTGCCTTGGAAACCCAAGGAGGGGTCGCTATGAGTTGGGGCCGACTCGATGGCAAATAACAACAACAACAACAATCCATACTGCAGACTATGTTACTCAATCTTCATTAGTAAGTGTCTCAAGTCATTCTCACTTTCAGCAAGCAAAGTTGTATCATCAGAGTATCTCAGGTTGTTAATGATTCTTCCTCCAATCCCGATGCCACATTTTTCTTCATATAGTCCAGGTTCTCAGATTATTTGCTCAGCGTATAGGTTGAATAAGTATGGGGAAATGATACAACACTTACACACTCCCTTCTTGATTTTAAACTATGGAGTGTCCACTTGTTCCATTCAAACAACAGCTTCCTGGTCAAGGTACATGTTCCTCACGAGTATAATCAAGTGTTCGGGAATTCTCATTCTTCTAATGTTATCCATAATTTGTCATGATCAGCACAATCAAATGTCTTTGCATAGTCAGTAAAACACAAGTAAACATCTTTCTGGTATTCTTTGCCTTGAGCCAAGATCCATCTGACAACGGCTATGATATCCCTTGTTCCATGTCTTCTTCTGAATCCAGCTTGCACCTCTGGAAGTTCTCTGTCAATATGCTGCTGCAACCGTTTTTGAATTATTTTCAGTAAGATCTTACTTGTAATATTAATGATATTGTCTCTGCACATTTCATTATAGTAATTGGCTTTGTCTTCTTAAGCTGCTCTTTGAAATCTTCTGTTCAACTCTTTTATCTGGTCATTTCTTCCATTTGCTTTAGCTACTCTCCTTTCGAGGGCAAATTTCAAAATCTCTTGTCATCCATTTTGGTCTTCTTTTGTTGTCTTTTTAGTGACCTCCTGCTTTCTTCATGGATGATGCTTTTGATGTCATCTCACAATTTTTCTGGTTTCGGCCATTGGTGTTCAATGCATCAAATCTATTCTTTAGCTAATCTCTAAATTCAGGAGGGATATATTCAAGATCATATTTTGGCTCTCGTGGACTTGTTTTAATTGTCTTTAACTTCAAGTTGAACTTGTAAATGAACAGTTCATGGTCTTTTCCACAATCAGCTCCTGGCCTGGTTTTGGCTGAAAATATTGAGCTTTTCCATCACCTCTTGCCAAAGATGTAATCAATCTGATTCCTGTGTGTTCCAACCGGTGAAGTCCATGTGTACAGCCACCATTTGTGTTGTTGAAAAAAGATGTTTGCAATGAATAAGTCATTGGTCTTGCAAAATTCTACCATGCAAGTTCCAGCATTATTTCTTTCACCAAGGCCAAATTTTCCAACTACTGGTGATTCTTCTTTTTTTCTAACATTTGCATTCCAGTCAACAGTAATAATTAACACACCCTCATTGCAAGTTCAGTCAATTTCAGACTGCAGAAGTTGATAAAAATCTTCAGTTTCCTCATCTTTGGCTTTGGTGGTTGGTGCATAAATTTGAGTAATAGTCATATTAAATGGGTCTTTCTTGTAGGCATATGGATCTTATCCTATCACTAACAGCATTGTACTTCAGGACAGATCTTGAAACATTGTTTGTAATAATGAATGCCACACTATTCCACTTTAAACTGTCATTCCCAGCATAGTTGATCATATGGTTGTCTGATTCAAAATGGCCAAAACCAGTCAATTTCAGCTCAATAATGCCTAAGATATCAACTTTTATGCATTCCATTTCATTTTTGACAACTTCCAATTTTTCTAGATTCATATGTCGTACATTTCATGTTCTGATAATTAATGGATGTTTGCTTCTGTTTCTCTTCAACTTGAGTGATGCCACATCAGCAAATGGAGGTCTTGAAATCTTTACCTTATCCATATGTGTAAGGCTGTTTTTACTCTGATAATGCAGTTCTTGCCCAGTCCTATTATGAGAGCTTTCTAACCTAAGTGACTCATCTTCCTCCTCTGTATTGGACAATGTTTCTAGACTATTCATAAAATTGCACAGTAATATATCAGACAGTGTTTCTCTGCTATTCATAAGGGTTTCCCTGGTCAATTCTTTGAGAAGTGGATGGCCTCCTCCTTCTTCTTAGTCTGTCTCAGTCTGCAAGCTGGGCTGATACCTGTGCAGCAGGTGCACCCCACTGGGTTTGAAACACCAGTAGCACAGCCTCAAAACTCACAGCAACACGTCACCACAGTAGGACAAATCAACAGACAAGTTTGTCTCCCTTAGCTTTTGGAAACCTCTCCAACCACATTTACCTGGATCCCTGCAGCTGACTCCTTAATCTGTTTTGGTCCCCTTTGCCTTGTCTGTCTTTTCCCTGCTTTCCAGCCTTGGCACTTGTGGGGCGTGGCTCGGTTCCCTCCTAAGGGGAGTGAATATATAATCTTTATACCATCCTGTGAATTGAACATGATTATTATCCTCTTTGTCCCAGTATGGAATATAAGACAGAGAGAGGTTATTTAAATTACTTAAATCTACAGAGCCTACAAGTGACAGAGATGGTAATTAAACAGGAAGTTTGGTTTGCAAGTCTTTCACAGAAGTTCTATAATTATGACCACCAGTACAATTTGGTAACTAAAAAAACAAACTCACTGCCATGGAGTCAATTTCGACTCATAGCAACGCCTCCTTGGATTTCTGAGGCAGCATCACTATGGAAGTAGATTGCCCAACCTTCCTACCTAGGAGTGGCTGGTGGGTTTGAACCACCAGCCTTCTGGTTAGCAGTCAAATGTCTTAGGCACTATGCCACCAGAACAAATTCTACACAATGTTAAAATATTGCAATTTTATGCAACTATTAAGTTGAATCTTTGAAATGAAAATAAATAAATGCAAATGAAAAAGTCTTTATTATTAAATGTTTCATTTTATTTGATGTAATTTGTATGCAAATTAAAGACAAATATATATTATTTTATAGGGATGGGAGAAAAATCTAATTAAGTTAATCATTGAAATCTTACTATGTATGTGTGTGTGTGTGTATATATATATAGGGGGCACAGTATAACTGTCCCATGGTGGCTCCAAGGCTGTATATCTTTAGGAAAGCATATTGTTCCATCTTTCTCCTGTGGAGCATCTGGTGGGTTTGAACAGTTGCCCTTTCAATTAATAACTGAGTGCTTTAATCACTGTGTCACCAGGGCTCCAATATACAAATTTCAGATTATTATAACAAATTCATTAAATTAAAATACTGTAGCCCTTTTGTTTTAGAAATTAATTCTATTAAAGTTTTAATTTTTACAATTGTCTTTCTTTCTGCCATCCCCTAATGTTTCAATTGACTGAATACCCTTCCTTTCTTTCTCTGCAATATGATTATAGATACAAACTTAATTGTAAACTTAATCTGCTATAAAATACTTAACAATAACAACAACAACAATAAAATACTTATTTAAAAGAAAAATACAGGTAATGAGGGAGACTATATTTGCAAAATTTAATGGGAGAAGTTTAGCTAAAAAAGCCTAATAAACTCAAAGCTCACTGCCATTGAGTAAATTCCCATTCATAGTGACCCCATTGGGTTTTCAAGGCTTTAAATCTTTGTGAAAACAGACTGCCTCCTCTTTCTTCCATGGAGCAGTTGGTGGGTTCAAATCACAGACCTTTTCATTAGCAGCCTTAACCAATATACCACCAGCCTAATAACCTGCTATATATTGGAAATTTTAGTATTTCAGCATTTGACAATATAAAAGTAAAACTTAAAATCATAATAGATTGCTTTCTGTTGTTGTCTCACTATATAATTGGTCAGAATATTTTCTTGTCAGTAGTAGAATAACTGCATTATTTCAACAAAACAATTTATGTCCATTCTGTCTATATTAGCTTGTTTCTTTTGGAATACAGTCTCAGCAGATAGTATGAGTAACTCCTGTGTACTAACCATTATTGGATTATTTACCATTTCCTGTGGTACAGTTCAAATGTTAATCAATACATTGTATTACAAATACCTCAAAGAATTTCCATATTAATTAGATCATTTATAATTTGTAGGGGGTTGAAGCATTAACAATTTCATAGCAGTAGTCAAGGTATAGAAGCAAGGAATTTAACCTTGATGATACTGCAGAAAATTAAAATAATAACACAGTTTAATTTAGGCTAAAGGAGAAAGGTGATCATTAGAAATTCAGTGTAGTCTTCGCTATAATGTATCACACCAATTATTATTCATATTGTGAGAGTATTATTTTTTTTTGTATAGGAAGGAAATTTTAGTTTAATTAAAACAACATATTTTTGTTTATTTGCATTAATACATTTTAATACAGAAAATATGCTTCACTCTGGTCTTATAATGGGCTACTTCACTTCCTGAATTATTACCACAGAATTATAAACAATGAATTATTGAACTAGTTTTCTTTTGCATTGACTCCTTACTATATTCTTGCTATTGTCTATTGAATTTTCAATATAGTTAGAGTATACTTCTGTTTTTTAATGAGAATGTAAAACAATACTATTTCTTCCTTCTGACAATGAATGCTCTAATCACTGCAAATATGAAACAAAAAGAAAAAGACATTATTTTCTAATTTGTGATAGTTAAGGTTACATGTCAACTTGGTTGGGTCTGGTTTTGAGTGGCTGGGGAGCTGGATGTAGTTATCCCATGGTGAGAATGGTAAACTCTATGGTAGAATCTACTGGAGCAGCTGAGTAGCTGGCTTGGGGATCTGGTCTGCTTACAGTATGTAAGGAGAAGCATTGAGAAAGATTTGAAACTTTTTGGCATGCTTGAATCCTGTATGTAGCTCTGTTGTTGTTCAACAGCCAGCCATGTTGTCTACTGATCTTGGGACTCTTAATGGACTTGAATCAGTGGCCTGCCATGTGATTTGGTAATATTGAGACTGTGATTTTACTTGCTGACCTTGGGCTTGTCAGCCTTGGCAACCAGTAGCTGCCTGAGTGAAGAAAGCCTCCAGCTTCAGTGGTCTGGGAACAAGAGGCATAACCAAGCCCAAGGTCGAGGGGCTTTCACCTAGCCCCTAGAGCCTGGCACTTTGAACATAGACTTCTAGCCACCAAACCTGTAAGAAAATAAACTCATTTTTGTTAAAGCCACCCATTTGTGGTATATGTCTGTTAGAGAGCCATGAGAGGCGACCAAAGCAACACTATAGTCACTCGACCCTGGATGTGGCAAACAGCATCGATCAATTGGTTTGTATTTTCTACACCATGGGCCTCAGGCTTAGAGCAGAATTTAGAGATTACACCCTTTTTATACTCAAGGCCACCAAAAGTCATCCATGTGCATAATCTAGGTCTACCTATGACCAAAAGATGTATTTATGTCTTTTTAGAGTATTGTAATATCCCCCTTGCTCTTCTCAGACCTCTCCTCTAAAACGAAACTGTACAACAGTGAGATGGTATTGCAAACCAAGTATGTTGCCTCAGTTCTGAGTCAAGACCCTCAAGTATCATGCCTCTTATTGAACAGACACAGCCTGTTTTATTGCATACTAAGAATCTATCTTTGCCTCCATAGTTTAGTAACCCCCAACCTGTTTGCTGACTGTGCCAAAATTGTAGCCGAGCTCTGTAACCCCAGCAATTACTGAGTCTGTAAGACTTCTTTTGTCCTCCTCCACTGGTCTCTTGTGTCTGATCAATCTAGGTAATGCCAGTGCATGGAATGCTCTTTTTCACTGGTCAGAAAGCAGCCTTCTGAAGTGACTTGAATCTCTCCCTGACTCTTGACATTATACATTTTTATCCTTCTTTGGATTTTGTATTTTTATTGTTATATGTTGCTGTTGCTTTTATTGTATCTTTGGTACTTGGCTGCAATTCACCTCTTCTACCCTGGCTAGAGAGGTACCATGGAACACTGGCACTATAAAATTGTAAGGGACATCTTAGGGTAAGCAGGGGAGGAGTGTAGGGTAAACACTGCATATCTTCAGATGGTGATGGCTCTGATAATGTCACTGCACAAGCTTATCAGCCTGTCTCATTCTGATCATTGTTTCCATGGGCATGCCAGGATGTATGCTAAGCCTTGAAACAGCCCCAAAAGATTCACCAGGACACCTGGATTCAAAGCTCTACTTCCTGACACACAAGTCTGCAGAAATGAGACTCAAAGGTCATGTGAACCTGGCAAGGAACTTTTTTTTGTACTTCAGTATAAAAATTACCTCTAGTTTTAAGACAGCACAGTTCTCTCTCTTTCTCTCTTCCTCTCTCTCTCTTCTTTCAGTCCAGTCTGCCACTCCTAGACTCCCTGTAAGTCCCAATAAATCCATGTCACAGAATATGGCTTCTGATAATTTCTCTGTCTCTCAGCTGTTAGTGTGATTGCTGCCCTGAACTTGCTAGAGATCTCCCCCAACAAAGTGCTTGGGTGCTAAAAAAAAAAAAAAAAAAAAACTGTGGGTTCAAACTCAGCAGCTATTTTGTAGGATAAATATATGACAGTCTACTTCTGTAAAGATTTGTGATTTGCTGTTGTTATTAGGTACTATTGTGTTGACTCTAACTCATAGAGACCTTATATAAAACAAAACAAATCATTCTCCAGTCCTGCACCATTTTCACAATCCTTGCTGTTCTAAGGCTTATAGTTGCATTTTGGTTAGCAGCCAAATGCTTTATCACTGTGCCACCAGAACTTCTCACATTTTATAATAGGTTACTTAAATTAATATGCTTTTAAAATAATCAATTCAATGTGCTTATGCATGTTGTTGTTGTTGTTAAGTGCCGTCGAGTCATTTCTGACTCATAGTGACCCCATGCACAGCAGAATGAAACACTGCCCAATCCTCTGCCAGCCCCACAATCCCCGCTATACTTGAGCCCATCATTGCAGCCACCATGTCAATCCATCTCGTTGAAGGCCTCCCCTTCTTTCAGCAACCCTCCATCCTACCAAGCATGATATCTTTCTCCAGGGAATGGTCCTTTCTTACAACATGACCAAAATAGGTGAGATGAAGTCTGGCCATTCTTGCTTCCAAGGAGCATTCTGGCTGCACTTCTTCTAGGGCAGATTTGTTAGCTCTTTTAGCAGTCCAGGGTACTTTCAGCATTCTCCGCCAGCACCACAACTCAAAAGCATCAACTCTTCTTCGGTCTTCCTTATTCATTGTCCAGCTCTCACATGCATACGAGGCAATTGGAAATATCATGGCTTGTGTCGGGTGCACCTTAGTCCTCAAGGAGATATCCTTGTTCCTCAGCACTTGAAACAGTTCCTTTGCAGTTGACTTTCCCAGTGCTACACATCATCTAATGTCCTGACTGCTGCTTCCATTGTCATCGATTGTAGAATGCATATAATAGGGCAAATAAGATCTTTAGTCTAAAATAGTCAGTCAAGAACCCTAGAAATGATATGTGATTGTTTCTTCCTTTACTCATAATGATAATAATTTGGAAAATTGGTATAATTTAAATGTATTTTATTATATTTTAAAAGTTGAGGAATGTGTGTGTGATAAAGATGTTACTTTATCCATGAAAGCTTAAGAATTTATATATTGATATGAAGAACATAAAAACTAAGCAGTGGCCAGATACATGTAAGTGGAGAGACACAGATCCCACCCCTAATAGGCAGGAAAGCAGGGGAAAGAAAAGCCAAGCGATGACTGAATGAACATTGGCAGGATTCAGGTAAGGAGAGGTTGGAATTGTTTCAAACAACTAAGGGAGACAAAATTGTCTGTTAGTTTGTCATACTATGGTGGCTTGCATGTTGCTATGAGGCTTGAGGTTGTGCCACCGGTGTTTCAAATGCCAGCAGAGTTGCACATGGTGCACAGGTTTCAACAGACCTTACAGACTGAAACAGACTAGGAAGAAGGAAGAAGCCATCCAATTCTCAAAGATTTGGCCAGGGAAAAACTTATGAATAGCAGAGAAACACTGTCTGATATATTACTGCACAACCTCATGAATAGCCTGGAAACATTGTCTGAAACAGTGCAGGAGGATGAGCCCCTTAAGTCAGAAGGCTTTCAAAATTATGACTGGGAAAGTGCTACATCATCAGAAGAGAACCAAACTTACCGATAAGGATAAAGTAAAGCTTTCAAGACCTCCATTTGCTGATGTGGCTTGACCCAAATTGAGGGAAAACAGATGCAAGCATCCATTAATAATCAGAACATGGAATGTACAAAGTATGGATCTAGGAAAGTTGGAAGTTGTCAAAAATGAAATGAAACACATAAAGATTGATATCTGATGCATTAGTGAGCTGAAATTTACCAGTTTTGGCCATTTTGAATCAGACAGCCATATGATCTACTATGGTGGAAATGACAAATTGAAGAGGAATGGTGTGGCATTCATCATCACAAAGAATGTCTCGAGATCTGTCCTGAAGTACAATGCTGTCAGTGATAGAATAATATACACACACCTACAAGGAAGCCCCATAAATACTACTATTATTCAAATTTATGTACCAACCACCAAAGCCAAAGATAAGGAAATTGAAGATTTTTACCAACTTCTGCAGTCTAAAATTTACCAAACATGCAATCAAGATGTGCTGATTATCACTGATGACTGGAATGGAAAAGTTGGAAACAAAGTACAACCACCAGTGTTTTGAAAATTTGGCCTTCTAGATAGAAATAATGCTGGAGATCACATGAAAGAATTTTGTGAAACCAAAGACTTATTCATTGCATGTACCCTTTTTCAACCACACAAACAGTGGCTATACATGTGAACTTTGCCAGGCGGAGTAAACACAGAAATCAGATTGACTATGTCTGAGGCAAGAGGCGATGGAGAAGCTCAATATCTTCAGCTGAAAAAAGGCCAGGAGCTGATTGCGGAATAGACAATCAACTGTTCATTTGCCAGTTCAAGATGAAGTTGAGGACAATTGAAACAAATCCAGAAAAGCCAAAATACAAACTTGATTATATACCTTCTGGATTAGAGACCATCTGAAGAATAGATTTGATAAATCTAACACCAATGACTGAAAACTAGAGGAATGGTGGGATGACATCAAGAATATCATCCAGTAAGAAAGCAAAAGGTCATTAAAAATACGAGAAAGAAAGAAAAGAACAAAATGGATGTGTGGTGCAGTAAATTTCTTAGTGTGGCTTTTCTACCCATAAGTCTTTGTAAACTTTATTTGTAAACTTCTTGGTGGAATTTGCTGTGAGCAACTGAAGAGCTCCTGACTGTAAAAGTTATCCACCTGGAGAATTTCTGTTAAGCGTGGCATAGCAATGTTCTGGGAAGGTCACTCTCTCTCAGGTGCTTAGGATTCTGATGTTATGATTGGTTAGTTTGGCCACTCTGCCAGGCTCAAAAGGAGACTTCCTAGAGGCAGAAGTCTCTCTCTGACTGCTTGCTGAGGAAGGACATGCCCCTGAGAGACACACACTGGTGGGAAAGAGACACAAGAGACCTGCATTGCTAAGAGAGACACCAAGGGACATGCACTGCTAGGAAAAAGACTGTGAGAGACTGTTGGCTGAGAGATGGCGGGCTGGAAGAGAGACTGAGCATTCTTTCTGAACTTGAATTGTAGGCTAGTGCTTCCCTAATAAACCCAATAATCTGTGAGTTCTGTGTGGCCACTGCAGTGAATTATCAAACCCAAGAGAAAGGTGGTGGGTGCCTTGGGAGGAATGGTTGGTGAAAGGGCTGGAGGGAGGCAGCATGTCTGGCCTTTCAGGAATAGGCCTTGGGTTACTGATAATGACTCTGTCTTCATCTTGTAGGGTTAGAGGAGGTCAGGAGTTGTAGCCTCCTTGCCCTTTTAGCAGGATGTCAGAAGGGCCTAGGAAACATGCCATTGAACAGGGAATAGCTAAAGCAAATGGCAGAAATGACAAGATACAATACTAAGCAGAAGATTTCAAAGAGCAGCTTGAGAAGATAAAGTCAATTATTTTAATGAGGTGTTCAAAGACATGGAGTTGGAAAGCCAAAAGGGAAGAACATGCTTAGCATTTCTCAAGCTGAAAGCACTGAAGAGGAAATTTAAGCCTCATGTTGCAATATTGAAAGATTCCATGGGCAATATACTGAATGATACAAGAAACATGAAAAGAAAATGGAAGGAGTGCACTGAGTCACTGTACCAAAAAGAACAGGTCAATCTTCATCCATTTGAGGAGGTGGTATAAGATCATGAACCAATGGTCTTGAAGGAAGGAGTCAAAGCTGTACTGAAAGAATTGGCAAAGAACAAGACTCCAGGAATTGATGGAATACCCACTGAGAAGTTTCAACAAATGTATGCCCTGCTGGAGGCACTCACTTGGTTATGCCAAGAGATTTGGAAGACAGATGCTGCATTGGAGGTGCTCACTCATCTAAGCAAATAAATTTGGAATACAACTACCTGGACAACTGACTGGAAGAGATACATATTTGTGCCCATTCCAAAGATAGGTGATCCCACAGAACGTGGAAATTATCAAACAATATCATCAATATCACATGTAAGTTAAGTCTTACTGAAGATAATGCAAAAACAGTTGCAGTGGTATAGTAACATAGACCTTCCAGAGGTGCAAGATTGCTTCAGAAGAGGATATGGAACAAGGGATATCATTGCTGATTTGAGGTGGATCTTAGCTCAAAGCAAAGTATACCAGAGATATTTACTTATTTTTTTATTGACTATGTAAAAGTGTTTGATTATGGTTGATATTGAGAAGAATGGGGATTCCAGAATATGTAATTGTACTCATGAAGAACCTGTACAGAACAAGTGGACACTGCATGGTTTAAAATCAAGAGGAGAGTGTGTCAGGTTGTATCCTTTCCTTATACTTATTAAATCTACATGCTGAGCAAATAATCTGAGAAGTTGGAGTGTGTGAAGAAGAGCATGGCATCAAGATAGGAGGAAGAATCATTAACAACCTGCGATACGCTGACAATACAACTTTGCTTGCTAAAAGTGAGGATAACATGAAGCACTTACAGATGAAGACGGAAGAATACAGTCTGGATATAGATTATACCGCAATATAATGGAGACAAAAATCCTCACAACAAGATCTATAAGCAACATCACGATAAATGGAGAAAAGATTGAAGTTGTCAAAGACTTCACATTGGTTCTACAATCCACACCAATAGAATATTTGCTTTCTTTGTTTTGAGCAAATAAAGATATGTGGAAATAAAGACAACATTACTTCTTCCTTTCTGATCTTTATACTTTTGATTAATTTTTTGTAGTTAAGAACTCCAGAAAAATACTGAATAGAAATAGTAAGATTTAGTGCCTTTGCCTTTTTTCCTGATGCTAGTGGGGAAAGAACTGAAGAATTCACTGTTGGTATGAGCCACAGATTTTTCACAGATAGGTTGTTAGATGCAGAAAGTCCTCTTCTATTGTTAATTTGTTGAGATTTTTTTTTAATTAAAAGTATTATTTTTATAATGATTTTCTGAAAATCTTAAAAAGATTGGATTTCCTTTTATTTGGTAAGATGATTAAATATTTTGACTCAATTTTGAACTTCAGAATGATTTTGAATTTCTACACAAATTATACCTGGTCTTAAAATAATATTGTTATTGTGTGCCAGGAAGTCAGTTCTGACTCATAGTGACTGCATCAGCCAGAGTGAAACGCCCCACAGCGTTTTCTAGGTTATAATCTTTGTGAGAGTGCCAGGTCTTTTCTCTCATGAAAACGGTAGTGGGTTCAAATAAAAGTTCCTTTCAGTTACCAATAAGCACTTAATTATTTTGCCACCAGGGCTAATATGCTGTTGTTGTTGTTATGTGCCGTCAAGTCGGACCCGACTCATAAAGACCACTGTTTGGGTTTCCAAGGCAGTATCACTACGGAAGTAGATTGCCCAACCTTCCTTCCAAGGAGTGGCTGGTGGGTTTGAACCACCAGCATTCTGGTTAGCAGTAAAGTGCCTTTTGTTGTTGTTGTTACATGCCATCGAGTCAAACCCGACTCATAGCAACACCTCCTTGGGCTTCCGAGGCAGTATCACTACGGAAGTAGGATTGCCCAACCTTCCTTCCGAGGAGTGGCTGGTGGGTTTGAACCGCCAGCCGTCTGGTTAGCAGGCAAGTGTCTTAGCCACTATGCTACCACAGCTCTATTAAGAGAGCTCCCTAATATACTTCTAATATAGGGTCTTTTTATATATCATTGACTTCAATTTGCTAATATTTTGTTCAATATTTCTGGATCTATTGTATGAGGGGTATTTCTCTGTATTTTTTGTGGGGAGGAGTTGTGTTCCTACTAGCTCTGGTAGCGTAGTGCCTAAGGCACTTGACTGATAACCAGGCGGCTGGTGACTCAAACCCACTCCTCGGAAGGAAGTTTGGGCAATCTCCTTCCCTAGTGATACTGCCTCAGAAACTCAAGGCGGGGTTACTGTGAGTCAGGTCCGACTTGATGGCACATAACAAAAACAACGAGAGGTTATGTTACCAATAACATATCAGATTTAAAGGATGAGTGAGTAGTGTTAAAGTCCATTTTTGCTCCATGTATTTTAGAAACACACTTATATATGGTTCTGTTGTGTACTTAAAGTATTGGCATTATTATAATTATGTAATGTACATCTTTGCTTCTGATAATACTATTACTTTTTTCATCTCTGTTTTATCTACATGTGACTTTAAATTAAAGTTTATCTACGATAAGCAGTATATGTTTTTGTTACTGTTGTTAGTTGTTACTTACCATCAAACTGATTCTGACTCAGGGCTATCTCACTTGTATCAAAGTAGAACTGTATCCCATAGTGTTTGCTCTGGTTACCTCTGTGCCACTCTGACAGGAATATACCATATATATGGGATGGCATTACAGTCCACATCACAAAGAATGGTTCAAGATCTATCTCACAGAGTAATGCTATCAGTGATATGATAATATCCATAAACCTGCAAAGAAGACCAGTTAATACTCCTGTTTTGGTTCTCTCCCTCACTGCCATTGAGTTGGACCTGGTTCATAGTGAACACTCCCTGGGTTTCCAAGGCAGTATCACTCTGGAAGTAGATTACCCAATCTTCCTTCTGAAGAGTGTCTGGTGAGTTTGAACTGTCAGCCCTCTGGTTAGCAGTCAAATGCCTTAGTGACACACTAACAGAAAACACCATAAATGAGTGGTTTTAGCAGACAAGGATTATTCTTCTACATTTTAGGAGGCCGGAAGTCCAAGTTCACAGTGCCAGCTCTAGGGGCTAGCTGAAGGCCCATTAACCTTTTTCTTCAGCTCTGCCTCTTGCTCCTGGCCCTCTGAAGCTGGAGACTTCTCTTAACTCAGACAGCTGCTGGCTGCTAAGACTGACAAACCCAAGGCCAATAAATACAATGGCATAGTCTCAAGATTATCAAACAACACAGCAGACCATATGTCCAAGTCCAGAAACAGTCCCAAGATGGACAGGCAGTGTGGCAGCCTGCCTAATGAAGACTCAGCTAAATGCAAGATCCAAGCATGCCAAAAAGCTCTAGACTTTCCTCAAAGCTTCTTCTTATATACTGGACACATACCATAATCCAAAGTCAGCTACTCAGTTCCTTCAGTTCTTTCAGCTTGAGAAATGCTGAGTGAGCTCTTCCCTTTTGTTTTTCAAATTCCAGGCTTGCATGTTTCATTGAGTAATTGGCTTTGTCTTCTCGAGCTGGTCTTTGAAATCTTCTGTTCAGCTCTTTTATCTTGTCATTTCTTCCATTTGCTTTAACTACTCTCAATTCAAGGGCAAGTTTAAAATTCTCTTCTGTCATCCATCTTGGTCTTCTTTTCTCAACTTTTTAATGACCTCTTGCTTTTTTCATGGATGATGTTTTTGATGTCATCCCACAGTTCTTCTGGTTTTCTGTCATTGGTGTTCAGGACATCAAATCTATTTCTTAGATGGTTTCTAAATTCAGGAGGGCTATATTCAAGATCATATTTTGGCTCTCATGGACTTGTTTTAATTGTCTTTAACTTCAAGTTGAACTTATATATGAACAATCAGCTCCTGTCTTGGTTTTGGCTGAAGATATTGAGCTTTTCCATCATATGTTGCCACAGATGTAGTCAATGTGATTCCTGTGTGTTCCATCCGTTGAAGTCCACAGGTACAGCACCATTTGTGTTGTTGAAAAAAGGTATTTGCAATTAAATAAGTCCTTGGTCTTACAAAATTCTATCATGACATTTCCAGCATTATTTTTGTTCTCAAGGCCAAATTTCCAACTACTGGTGACTATTCTTTGTTTTCAACTCTTGCATTCCAGTCACCAGTGATAATTTACACATCCTGAGTGCATGTTTGGTCAATTTCACACTGCAGAATTTGATAAAAAATTTCAATTTCCTCATCTTTGCTTTGGTGGTTGGTGCATGAATTTGAATATTAATAGTATTAACAAGTTTTCCTTGTAGGCACATGAATATTATCCTATCACTGACAGCATTGTAGTTCAAGACAGACCTTGAAACATCCTTTGTGATGATGAAAGCCATGCCATTCCTCTTCAATTTGTCATTCCCCTCATAGTAGATCATATGGTTGTCTGACTCAAAATGGCCAAAATCAATCCATTTCAGCTCACTAACACCTAGGATAACAATCTTTATGTGTTCCATTTTATTTTTGACAATTTCCAATTTTCCGGGATTCATAGTTCCTACATTCCATGTTCTGATTATTAATTGATGTTTGCAGCTGTTTCTCCTCAATTTGAGTGGTGCCACATAAGCAAACGGAGGTATCAAAATATTTACCTTATGTATATGAGTAAGACTGGTTTTACTCTGATTATGCAGCTCTTTCCCAGTCCTATTTTGAGAGCCTGCTAACCTGAGTGGCTCATCCTTTCTCCTCTGTATTGGACAACATTTTTGGACTATTCATAAGTTTGTGCAGTAATATATCAGACAGAGTTTCTCTGCTATTCATAAGGTTTTCCCTGGCCAATTCCTTGAGAAATAATGGCCTCTTCCTTCTTCCTAATCTGTCTCAGTCTGCAAGCTGCGCTGATACCTCTGCACCATGCACACTCACTGGGTTTGAAACACTGGTGGAACAGCCTCAAGACTCACAGCAACACATCACCACAGTAGGACAAACAGATAGACATGTTTGTTTCCCTTAGCTGTTGGAAACCTCTCAAATTCCCTTACCTGGATCCCTACTGCTGCCTCCTCACTCTTTCCCAGTCCCCTTGGCCTTTTTCTGCCTAGATTCAGAAGAGGATGTGGAATGAGTGATATTATTGCTGATGTCAGATGGATCTTGGCTGAAAGTAAATACCAGAAAGATGTTGTATTTTATTGACTATAGAAAAGCATTAGACTGAGTGGATCATAACAAATTATGGATAACATTGAGAAGAATGGGAATTCTAGAACACTTAATTGTGTTCAGAAGGAACCTGTCCATAAACCAAGAGGCTATCATTCAAACAGAAGGGAATACTGTATAGTTTTAAATAAGGAGGGGTATGTGTCAGGGTTGTATCCAGTCACCTTATTTATTCAATCTCTATAGTGAGCAAATAATCATAGAAGCTGGACTATATTAAGAAGTATACGGCATCAGGATTGGAAGAGGACTCATTAACAACCTGCAATATGCAGATGACATAACCTTGCCTGCTTAAAGTGAAGATGACTTGAAGCATTTATTGATGAGGATCAAAGACTAGAGTTTGTAGTATGGTTCACACCTCAACATAAAACAAATGAAAATCCTCACAAGTGGACCAACAAGTAGCATAATGATAAATGGAGAAAATTTTGAAGTTGTCAAAGATTTTATTTTATTTTTCTCTACAATCAATACCTATGGAAGCAGCAGTCAAGAAACTACTGTGAATATAGCTGCAAAAGACTTCTTTAAAGTGCTGAAGAGCAAAGATGTCTCTTTGAAGATTAAGGAATGCCTAACCCAGGCCATGGTGTTTTCAGTCACCTCATATGCATATGAAAGCTGGACAATGAATAAGGAAAACTGAAGATAGTTGATGTCTTTGAATTGTGGTATTTTGAAGAATACTGAAATACCATGGACTGCCAGAAGAATGAATAAATTTGTGAATAAATTTGTCCTGGAAGAAGTGCAGTCAGAATACACCTTGTATGTGAAAATGGAGACACTTTGTCTCACTTAGTTTGGTCATGTTGTACAAAAGGACTATTCCCTGGAGAAGGATATGTTTGGTAAAGCAGGGTCAGTGAAAAAGGGGAAGACCCTCAGCAAGATGGATTGACATAGTGGCTGCAATGATGGGCTCAAGTATAGCAAACATTGTAAGGATGACATAAGGATGACACACAACCAGGTACTGTTTCATTCTATTATACATGAGGTTACTTTGAACAGGAACTGACTTGATGACACCTAACAACAACAACAACAATATTTAAATTATTGTAATTATTCTTCTAGTTTCTTATGGATTTTTTTCTTTATTTTTAATTGTTCATATACTAATACCATTACTGCCATTGTATAGATTCCTATTCATCATGACCTTAAAGGGTAGAAGAGAACTGTTCCATAAGATTTCTAAGGAAGTGAATCTTTAAGGAATTAGATAATGCCATCTTTCTTCCATGGAGCAACCAGTGGGTTTGAACTGTCAGCTCTTTGATTAGCAGCCTGATGCTAACCACTGTACCACCAGAGATCCCTTCATTTACTAATAGATCATTACTTTATAATATTGTTAACAATATTAATTTACTGATCTTAATCTTTGTGAAAGTTGCTGACTGATGAATTTTTTTCATATACAGTTTTCTGTAAGAATGTCTAATTTTAGGCAGCTGAAGCTAACAATAAAGTGTATATTAATTAAACTTTTAGTTCAACAAAATGATCTTTCACTTTCATTTAGATTTTAGATTCTTTGCCGTGTGCTAAGATTAAAAGTCTGGATCATAGACCTTGCAATATTACTGGAATAACAAAATAAACAAACACAATAAACCCATTGACATAAAGTCAATTCCAACTCACAATTACCCTATGGACAGAGTAGAGCTGCCCCACAAGGTTTCCAAGACTGTAAGTCTTCGCGGAAGCAGACTGTCACATTTTTCTCCCATGGGGCCTGGGTTTCAACCACTAACTTTTTCATTTGCAACTGAGCATTAATTATTGCCAGGGTTCCAAGATGTGTTTAAAAAACAGTCAATTTTGATATAGGAGGAATTAAGTTAAACACGGAAGGGTAACAAAACTGAAGGAATCCATATAATATTCTGTTTAAAAAATGTGTGTAAGGAGATGTGATTAATTGGATATGTTAAATGTATCAAAAATCAATGCTATTGAGTGAATTTGGACTCCTGAAAACACCAAGAGTGTCAGAATATAACTGTTCCATAAAATTTTCAAAGGCTGATTTTGAGTGAACTTGAACCTCCAGCCTTTTGATTTGCAGTCAAGATTCTTAACAATTTACAGCATTCAGGGACTACTAAATTACATGTACAACTATGAATATTTTTTATGAATACTGTACCTCAACAGATTGAGCCGTTTTCCAAGGTATCCACAATTTAATGTTAATATTCAATTAGATCCTAGACCTCAACACATTTCTTCATTATCTGGCACAGTATGTTCAGAGAACTGTTTGTAAATAAATGAGATATTTCTTTGCTGTATAAATTATACAAACAGAAAAAAAAATGATTTTTAATATAATTAGAAATAAAAACATAATATATTTTTTAATTTATATTGAGTTTAATACTCATTTTGAAAAACTATTTTGTTTTGATTTATTTTTAAAATAGATTCAGTATATAAGCTAAAATAGAGCTTCTTAGCATAGCATTAATATTTATCAAAAATATTTTTCTCCTATAGGGACTATGTTTTATTATGCTGAGACATCTAAGTTTTTTGTTTTTTGTTTTGTAGTGTTTAAAATTTGGTATTGAATTTTGTTTGGGCTGTTTACTTGTCATTTTTCATTTTGTTTTTCATGGGTTATTAAAAGTCATTTTAGATCAGCTACTCGAGTATCTATTACCATTTTTTAGCTAACAAATCTAATTCAAAATGAACCATATCCTTAGAACTCTAATTGTGTTTTTAAATCATTTTACAAATTTGCATGTCCACTGACCCCTTCTCTTCCCAATTATGGTTATATAACATCTTCAGATCCTTTTCTGTAAAAACCCAGTAGTCCTTTCTGTGGAAGGAAAGTGGTATTTTTAATAGTTAAAAAGAGGTTTTTGCTTATAATTCTATCTCAATTTTGTTTTACATATATTTTTTTTACACTTTTTTGATAATGTCTTGACCTACTTATCTGGAGGAAAGGACTTATTGCTTTTTCCTAATGCTCTTTGAGATATATATATATATATA
>NW_006921938.1:1678090-1682933 GCF_000298275.1 Orycteropus afer afer
TTTGAGATATATATATATATATATATATATATATATATATATATATATTTACCTTCTTCACTAGTGGATTTCAATCCCTTTTATTACAAATATGTTTTAGTGTTTCCTTTACTGTGGTGAAATGAAATCCACACATTGCAATATACTAGTGAGACATAGAAAGTAGATTTGTTTTTCCAATAATACCAAGAAACTAACACTCAGTTAGAGGATTCTGAAAGCCCCCACTGTTGTATTATGAAGTGACATTATATGTATAATTTATAATATAATAATAATAATAACAATGTTTCAGATATCAGTTATCTTTTGTGCATTTCCTGCATTTTCTATTGCAGTTTTACTCTGTCCTATAGATTCTTTATGGGTCAAAATTTACTCCACAGCAAAGCCTTTTTTAATTTTGGAAGGAGCCTTAGGAACAGTGGTGGCACAGTGGTTCACCACTCAGTTCCTAACCTGTTTGTAACCACTAGTATCTTTGCTCTCAATTAAGAGTTAAAATCAAATCTAATACAACAACAAGAAGAAGGAGACTTAATGGCACAGTATTTAAGCACTCATTTGCTCAATGAATGGTAAGAGGTCAAACCCACTCAATGACTTTGTTGGAGAAAAGACATAGATATCTAATCCCATAAAGATTACAGCCTAGGAAGTTTTATAGGCAGTTCTACCACTTCTCTGTCAGTTTGCTGTATAGTGGCATGTTGCTGAGATAGTCTAACCTGTTCCACTAATATTTCAGATATCAGTAGATCATGCTGGGTGAAAAGTTTTAATCAGATCTTCCAGACTAAGATAAACTGGGAAGAACTAAGAGGCATGGCACTTCTGAAAAAAAAAAAATTAGCTACTGAAAACCTTATGAATAACAGTCAAACAGTGTCTGATATACTAAGAAGATAAATCCCTCAGATTGGAAGTCACTCAAAACACAACTTAGGAGAAGCTGCCTGTTCAAGTAGAGTTCACTTTATTTACTTGGATGGGATAAAATTTTCAGGACCTTCATTTGCTGATGTGGCACTCAAATTCAGAAGAAACACATGTACACATTCATTGATAATTGGAATGTGGAATGTGAGATGTATGAACCTAGGAAAATGGAGGTTCTCAAAAATGAAATGGCACACATAAAGATCAATATCCTAGGATTAGTGGCTTGAAAATAACTGATATTGGTCACTTTGAATCAGACAGTTATATGGCCTATTATTCTGAGAATGACAAGTTGAAGAGAAATGGTGTGGCATTCATTTTCAAAGAGAATATTTTAAGGTCTGTTTAGAAGTACAACACTCTCTATGACAGGATAATATCCATATGGCTACAAAGATCTGGCAGCATAGTGCTTAAGGCACTTGACTGCTAACCAGAAGGCTGGTGGTTCAAATCCACCAGCCACGCCTCAGAAGGAAGGTTGGGCAATCTACTTCTGTAGTGATACTACCTTGGCAACCCAAGGAGGGGTCGCTATGAGTCAGCATATAACAACAACAACAACAACAACAAAGAAGTTCAGTGATACTACTAGTATTCAAATTTATGCACCAACCATTAAAGTCAAAGATGAAGAAATTAAAGATTTTACCAACTTCTGCTGTCTGAAATTAACCAAAATACAATCAAGATATGCTGATAATTAACTGCTAAATAGAATGCAAAAGTTGGAAACAAAGAAAGATTGGTAGTTGGAAAATATGGCCTTAGGTAGAAATGACTCTGGAGATTGCATGATAGAATTGTCAAGACCAAAGACTTTTTCATTATAAATACCCCTTTTTTTTTTTTTCAACAATGTAAATGGTCACTATACATGAGAACCTCATGAGATGGAATACATTGGTATCAAATCCACTACATATGTGGAAAGATATACAGAAACTCAATATCATTGCACAGAATAAGGTCAAGGGCAAATTCTGGAATAGACCATCAATTGCTCATATACAAATTCAAGGTAAAGCTGAAGAAAATTTTGAAAAATCCATTAGAGCCAAAATAAAACCTTCAGTACATCCTACCTGAATTTAGAGATCATCTGAAGAATACATTTGAGATATTGAAGACCAATGACTGAAGACCAGATGTGTTGTGGGATGACATCAAGATCATCATACATGAAAAAAGCAAAGTGTCATTAAAAGGTCAGAAAAAAAAAGACCAAAATGGATGCTAAAATGACAAAAATTTGTTCTTGAATGGTGTGTAGCTAATGTGAATGGAAGAAATGATGAAATGATGAAGTAAAGACCTAAATGATTTCAAACAGCAGCTTGATGAGACAAAGTAAATTAATGTAATGTAATGTGCAAAACTGTAGAGTTAGAAAAACAAAAAGAAGAATATGCTTGGGATTTCTCAAGCTTAAAGAAGTGAAGGAGAAATTCAAGCCTTGAGTTGCAATATTGAAGGATTTTATGGACAAAAATTCAATGATGCAGGAAACATCAAAAGTAGATGGAAGGAACACAGCCAGTCACTGTACCAAAAAAAAAGAAAAAAATGTAGATTTTCAACCATTTCAGGAGGCAGCATATGATCAAGAATCAATGGTACTGAAAGAAGTCTAAGTTGTGCTGAAAGACTTGGTAAAAACAAGGCTCCAGGAACTGGAGGAACACCCATTGAGATGTTTCAACTAATGGATGTAGCACTGGAGGTGCTCACTGATTTAGGCCAATAAATTTAGAAGAGAGGATTCTGGCAAACAGATTGGAAGAAATATATATTTGTGCTTATTCCAAAAAAATGTGATTCAACAGAATGCAGAAAGTATTTAACTTTATCATTAATATTACACATAAGTAAAATTATACTGAAAAAAAAAAAAAAAAAACAGTTGAAAAATGGTTGCAGCAGGACATCATCATGGGACTGCTAGAGATTCAAGGCAGATTCAGAAGAGGAAATGTAATGAGAGATAACATTACTGATGTCAGATGGATCCTGGAAGATAGCAAAAAAAAAAAAAAAGAGAAATATTTTGATTTGTATTTTATTGACATGAAAAAAGTATTTAACCATGTTAAATAACAAAGTATGGATAACATTGTGAAGAATGATAATTCTAAAGCACATAATTATACTCATGAGGAATGCATACATAGATCTCAAGGCAGTCTTTCCAACAGAACAAGAGCTTACTGCATTGTTTAAAATCAGGAAAGTGTTCATAGGGGTTGTATTCTTTCAAAATACTTAACCTATATGATTGTTGAGAAAATAATCTGTGCAATGGATTATATGAAGAAGAATGTGGCATCAGCATTGGAGGAAGACTCATTTACAAGCTGAGATATGCAGATGACACAACCTTGCTTGCTGAAAGTGAAGAATACTAGAAGCATTTACTAATGAAGATCACAGACTACCACCTTCAATATGGATTATATCTCAACATAAAGAAAACTGAAGGAGTTCCAGTAAGACGGCAGAATAGGCAGAAAGACTGCACAGACCCTCTTCAACAAAGAAAAGGGGAACCAATTAACACAGATTCAGAAGATAATCCTGGAACCCTGAGCCTTGAAGGGAAGGATATAGGAGAAGAACTTGTAAGAAAACACCAAAAAAGGAGATATATGGAGCTGTGGTCTGGCAGCAATCTTGATGGCACAGACAGCTTGGATATTTCTGAATGGTGGTAGGACCTAAGACTTAACCTAAAAATCAGCCCTCCTAGCACAGAGGACTGCTCTGGTGGCTGGGGAATAAAAGGGGAAGCAGGGAAGAAGAGGGGGCCTGCACTGTGTACTTTTGTCTGTACGGAGGGTGCAGACATTTTGAATGTTTACAAGCTGCTTGACAATTTTGGATATTTAAAGTGGCAACGTTTTCCCAGATTACAGGGACTTAAGAACAGGCTCCACTTGCTGGTAACCTCAAGGATATTCCAGACCCGGACAACTGGAAAGGTGTGATATTCCCCTTGTTACTCTTATACCTCACATCCTCTTGGTTAATGGATGTGCAACCATCCCTCACTCCCACCCACTTTCTGGGCCAGCAGGAATTTCATCACAGTCTGTTTGCTAAGACAGAGCCTGGGTGTCCTGCCACACCCTCCCCCAAATTTTTGTTTTCTTTTTTTTTGATTTTTAGTTTGTTTGTTTTTGTCTGTTTTAAAACCACTATTATTATTACTAGTTTTGTATTTTTTTACTATTATTCTTTATTCTTCTCCTTCCACGTTCTAGTTTTCAACGTTTTTAATTTTCCTTGTTCCTGGTTGCATTTTTTTTTTTCTTTCTTTCACATGGTTAACTACATTTCTTGGTTTTCTTTTTGCAATTCCCCCATTTTTTTCTTCATTATTCTCCTTCTTTACCTGTTTTCTCTTATTGCCCTCTCCCCAGGTATTGCTTTTTTTTTTTTGCTTTTTTTTTCTTCTCTTTCCTTTTTTTATATTTTTGGTTACTGGTCCTGTGTGATTACATGGTGTATTTCTTGCCCATGTGCTTTTACTTTCTTGATGGTTATTCAATTGTTATTTTTGTCTAATGGAGTGGAAGAGAGTAACTGTTCCCATATGACACAACTACACCCACACCTCCTACAACTTCACTTACTGAATGAGAGCCACCACTTCCTTCTCCACCAATGGGACAATGATAAACAACCACCAAGAAGAGCCTGACTCACCCTTGGCTTCTCTTCACAAACAGGTAACAGAGATCTAAATACAATGATGCCACAATGTCTCAGAGAAAACAGACCATCACACTCCACACAAAGAAGCAAGATAAAGTGGTAGAAACATCAGAGCAAGATACAGACCCAGGAGAGGAAGAAGCAGCATTGGAATTTCCAGATAGGAATTCAAAAGAATTATATTTAG
>NW_006921938.1:1683207-1694095 GCF_000298275.1 Orycteropus afer afer
TATATATATATATATATATATATATAAACATAATGAAAAAAGCCTAGTGAAGAAAGTGAACCTAAAGTTTCACATGGAATATCATCAAAGAGGACAACCTATGTGTAATAAAAATTCTAGAACAAGAAGAGAAAAAGAAAACCACTGAAAAAATTGTCCAAGATTTCTTGGAAGAGAACTTCCTTGATATGATGAAAAGGAAAATATATCTACTCAGGAAGCCCAATGAACCACAAACAGGATAGACCCCAAAAGAAAATCACCAAGACATATCATCATCAAACTCATCAAACCAAATACAAAGAAATAACACTGAAAGCAGCATGGGAACAATGTGAAGTTACTTACAAAAGACAACCAATAAGAATAAACTCTGATTTCTCAACAAAAGCCATGCAAGTGAGAATGCAATGGCATGATATATAAAAAACCTGAAAGAGAAAAATTACCAACCAATAATTATATACTGAGAAAAAGTGTCCCTCAAATATCATGGTGAAATTAGGAGATGTCCAGATAAGCAGAAATTAAGGGACTTTATTAAGGTCAGACCAACCATACAAGAGATACTAAAGGGAGTCCTTTGAACAAAAAAAACAATAATAGCAAACAACAACTGACTGTTATATCACAAGATGACATAACCAAGAAACCAAAACAGCTATAGCAGTATCCAAAGGAAAATAAGCTTGTCAGATTTTAAACAGGACACCAGATACATCAATTGGCAAAAGAGAACAACTACAAACCAAAAACAGGGAAAAAATAGTGTAGTTACAGAACTTCTAAATGGTGAAGATGTCAAGAGAGTTGCAAGATAGAATGGACTGCTCTAAACTCGGGGGAGAAATTATAAATCATAGGATAAACTCAAGGAAAATTCATAAACTTTTATATCACAATGAAAAAGAGGACATTCAGGACACAAATGATTAGAAAGGTATGACATTCCCCTTTTTACTCTTAGACCTCACAACTTCTTGGTGAATGGAGGTGTGGCTGTCCCTCACTACCACACATCTTCAATGAAGGAACCCCAAAATAAATCAGACTTTAAAAGAGTTGAAAAGACAAATATTTAGCAAATGCTAAAACAATAACAACAAAGGAAATGATAACACAATTTATAAACATAATGAAGTAAGCACAGAAAATTATATGGAACAGAGAATCCATGAACACTATGAGAAAACACATAACAAAATGATAGCAACCAATTCATACTTGTCGATAATTGCACTGAATGTTAATGGATTAAAGGCACCACTCAAGAGACAGAGAGTTGCAGACTGGATAAGAAAACAACCCATCAATATGCTATCTACAAGAGACACACCTTGGAGAGAAAGACAAAAACAGACTAAAAATCAAAGGATGGAAAAGGATATATCAAGCAAATGTCAACCAAAAGAGAGCAGGAGTGGCAACATTAATCTTCCTTCAAACTGACTTTAAGACGAAAACCATCACAAAAGACAAAGAAGGACATTATATTATGATTAAAGGATCAATTGAACAAGAAGATATAATCCTAGTAAACATCTATGTTCCCAATGAAGGAGCCCAAAAATTCATAAATCAGACTTTAAAAGAGTTGAAAAGCCAAATAGATGACTCCACAGTCATAGTGGGAGATTTTAATCCACCACTTTCAATGAAAGATAGAACAATTCCAAAGAAACTCAACAAAAACGCAGAAGAGCTAAACAATACAATCCACCAATTTGACTTTATAGACATCTACAGAGAGTTTCACCCAACAATAGCACAATATATATTTCTTCCAATGCACATGGAACATTCTCCATGACAGACCATATATCAGGCCATAAAGCAAGCCTTAATAAATGTAAAAACATTGAAATACTGCAGTACATCTCAGATCAAAATACTATCAAATTAGAAATCAATAATAGGAAGATCAATGGAAAAAGAGCAAACACATGGAAACTGAAGGACACCTTCCTCAAAAATGACTGTTAATAGAAGAAATCAAAAGTGAAATTGAAAAATTCCTTAGCTCAAATGAGAATGAAAATACAACATACCAAAATCTTTGGGAAACAGCAATAGGAGTGATTAGGGGCCAATTTAGAGCAATACATGCACACATCAAAAAAGAAGAGCCACAATCAACACCTTAACCCAACATCTCTAACAATTAGAAAAAAAGCATCAAAGAAAGCTTAAAGTCACCAGAAGAAAGGAACTAATAGAGCTTTGAGCATAAATCAATGAAACAGAAAATAGAAAGAATAGAAAAAATTAACAATACAAGTTTTTTTTTTTTTTTTTTTTTTTTTTAAGATTAACAAAATTGACAAACCACTGCCAAATTTAACAATGGAAAAGAGAGAGGATACGAATAACACAAATAAGAAATGAAATGGGTGACATCACAACAGAACCAAGTGAAATAAAAAGGATAATATCAAGATGTTATGAAGACCTGTAATCCAACAAATTTGAAAATCTGGAAGAACTGGACAGATTTCTAGAAACACACTACTTACTTAAACTAATACCAACTGGGGTGAAAAAAATAAACATGTCCATAACAAAAGAAGAACTTGAACAAGTCATAAAAAAAATTACCAACAAAAAAACTCCTGGTGCAGATGGTTTGCCTGGAGAATTCTACCAAACATTTAGAGAAGAATGCAAATACTAAAACAATAGCAACAAAGGAAATGATAACACAATTCATAAACATGACTTCATCACAGGAAATTATATGGAACAAAGGAACCATATAATTATTTATTTCTCCCTCTTCCTCTTTGTCTTCTTTTATTTATACCCAAATTTCTTCTCATCACTGCTCCTAGTTTCTTTTCTTTTTTAAAATTGTTGTTGTTGTTGTTGTTGTTCCTGTCCTATCCATTGGAAGGCAGATTTAATTCCCCAGTAGTCATCCATTCTTAATACATATATTACCTACCCCTTCAAACAATGAGTGAGCACAATCACCTGCTCTTGGACCAATGGATCAGTGATGAATGGAAACAGCATCTGCTCATCCCACCTGCACCTCTTCTTCACAAAAAGAGACCTGACCCCACATTCCCACTGGCTACACTACTCACATGGAGATTGGGAGAGCCCTAGTGCTACAAAAGTACCAACCAAAGAAGCATTCCTGGCCCACCAACTGGATATATTTTAAGAAAGCAAAACACAAATCAAGGTGAAACAAATCAACAAATAAACCAAAACCAACTCATGCCACAGAATAATTTTAAACTCAAAGTGATCCCCATTGGGTTTCAGAGGCTGTAAGTCTTTATGGAAGTAGATCATGCCGTCTTTCTTGCCTCAAGAGGCTGGTGGGTTTTGAACCACTGATCTTCTTGTAGTGCCTTATCCACTATACCACAAAAACAACCCCAAAACACTTCAGAAAAAATAGACAACTTCAATTCAAACAAAGAAACAGGACAAGATAGTGCAAGCAAGAAAAAATAAATAAATAAATAAAGGACCAGGGAAATGCTCTGAGGAAGAACAGGTAATAGAGCTACCTGATAAAGCATTCAGAAGATATATGTATAGCATTTTCCAAGGGCTCAAGGAAACTGGGGGAAAAAAAAAATCAAGGAAAACACAGTAATTACTGAAGAAGAATTCAGAAAAATTTTGTAGGAGCAAAATGAAAAAAAAAATATATAGATAATTAAAATCATACAAAAATAGCAATTAGAAATCCACAAGATTAACACTAAAATTACAGAAACATATAACATGTTGGAAAGCAAAAAGAGTAGAATCAAATTAACCGAAGAACAGATTAGCCAAGTGGAAGTCAAATCTCCTGACACCAATATGTATGAGGAAAAATCAGAAAAAAGATAATATAGAGAAATGAAGAAAGCCTAATAATAATGTGGAACAATTTCGAGAGGAAAAATATACATGCCATTAGAATTCCAGAATAAGGGGAGGCAAAAAAAATAATAATAATAAAAAAAAAAACCTGCAGAGAAAATTTTTGAAGACTTGCTAGCAGACTATTCTTCTATCGTGAATGATAAAAAAAATATCTATCCAAGAAGTTCAGTAAGCCCTATACAAAATAGATCACCAAAAAATAGTTACCAAGTCATATCAGAATCAAACTCTCCAAAACAAAAGACAAAGAAAGAAGCTCAGGAAAAATTAAATGTTACCTGCCAAAGACAACTACTAAGACAAAGTTCTGATTTCTCAACAAAATACATGAAAGAAAGAAGGCAATGAGCTCACATATATAAAACCTTGAAAGAAAAAAAATGCCAGCCAAGAATTATATATCTAGAAAAACGGCCCTCATATACAAGGATGAAATTAGGATATTTCCAGATAAACAGAAATTCAGGGAATTCATGAAAACCAGACCAATCATACAAATAAAAGGAGTCTTTCTGATAGAAAATAAAAAAATAGAAGACAACAACCTAAGATAAAACATAAAATATCATCTAAAAAACAAGACAGAAAAACTAATTCTCAAAATTTAAGTAAGTTTACAAGATTGAGAATAAAGAAACTTCAGCATTAAATTGTAAAATATGACAGCTACAAATAATGTGGAACAAATAATATAATTACGGAAGTTCCAAACAGAGGCGAGGTCAGTACAGCATCAAATAGAAAAAATATATATATATTTTTTTTCAAATTTAGGAAGATAAAAATTAATTCCTGGGTAACCACAGAGAAAATAAAGTTGGCTTCTAACCAAATCAATAAAGAAGAAAAACATTATGAATTAGTAAACACAAGGTCAATGAGAACAAAGGAAATTAAAAGACAATCTGATACCGTACTGCATTTAGCACAGAAAAATATTTGGAACAAAGAAATAATCAACACCCCAATAAAAAACACAAAGAATGATAGCATTAAATTCATTGTTGTTGTTGTTGTTATGTGCCGTCGAGTCAAACCTGACTCATAGCGACCCCTCCTTGGGTTTCCGAGGCAGTATCACTATGGAAGTAGGATTTCCCAACCTTCCTTCCGAGGAGTGGCTGGTGGGTTTCAACCGCCAGCCGTCTGGTTAGCAGGCAAGTGTCTGAGCCACTATGCTACCATTAAATTCATATCTATCTTTAATTACACTCAATGTGAATAGATTAAATGTACCAGTCAAGAGAAAGAGAAAGGCAGAATGGATATTAAAACAGACCAACTTGTATATATGCTGCATACAAGAGACTCATCTTAAGTACAAAGATAAAAATAAATTAAAATCCAAAGGATGGAAAAAATATATACCAATCTAATGTCAACCAAGAAGCTCAGGTAGCATAGTGCCTAAGGCACTTGACTGCTAACCAGAAGGCTGGCAGTTCAAACCCACCAGCCACTGGAAGATGGGGCAATCTACTTCCGTAGTGATACTGCCTCGGAAACCCAAGGATGGGTCGCTATGAGTCGGGTCCGACTCACTGGCACATAACAACAACAACAAATGGCAACCAAAAAAGAGCAGGAGTGTCAATATTAATTCCTGATAAAATAGACTTCAAGGCAAAAACCAGCATAAAGAAATGAGAAGGACATTACATAATGATACAAGGGTCAATCTAGCAAGGAAGATATAACCATAATACACATCTATGTACCCAATGAAACAGTCTCAAAATACATACTGCAAACTTTAAAAGAATTGAAAATAGACAATTCCACAATAGTAGTGGGATACTGTAATATACCACTTTTGATGAAGGACTAAAACTCAACAAAGATATGAAAGATCTCAACAATATAATCACCAACATGACCTCATAGACATAATCAGAACACTAAACACAGAAAAAAGACTAAATATCTTATTTTCCAGTGTACATGGATCATCATCCAGAATAGATCATATGTTAGGCTACAAAGCAAACCTCAATAAATCTAAACACTGAAAAACAACTTCTCAGAATTCAATAGTTGATTTCTTCCTAGAAATTAATAACAAGATGATAAGGTAAAAAAAAAAAAAAATCAAATGCATGGAAACTAAACAACATTCTTCTAAAAAAGTGCTGGGCAAAAGATGAAATCTGAATTAAAAAAAAAAAAAAAAGAAAGAAAGAAAAAAGAAAAAAATTCCACTTCTTCCAGGGCAGCTTTGTTAGTACTTTTAGCAGTCCATGGTACTCTTAGTACTTTTCTCCAACACAACAACTCAAAAGCATCAACTCTTCTCCAGTCTTTCTTATTCACTGTGCAGCTCTCACATGCATGAGAGCCAATTGAAAATACCATGGTTTGGGTTAGGCACACCTTTCTCTTCAGGGAGACATCTTTGCTCTTCATCACTTGAAAGAGTCTTTTGCAGAAGATTTACCCAATGCAATATGTCATCTGATGTCTTCACTGCTGCTTCCATTGCTGATTGTAGAATCAATTAATATGAAGTCCTTGACAACTTCAATCTTTTCTCCATTCATCACAAAGCTCTTTATTGGACAAGTTGTGAGGATTTTTGTTTTCTTTTTATTGAGGTGTAATCCATACTGCAGACTGTATGTAGTCTTTGACCTTCATCAGAAATATTTTCAAGACATCCTCACTTTCAGCAAGCAAAGTAGTGTCATCTGCGTATCACAGGTTGTTATTGAGTGTTTTCCCTCAATTCTGATGCCACTTTCTTCTTCATATAATCTAGCTTCTTGGATTATTTGCTCAGCATACAAGTTGAATAAGTATGGTGAAAAGATACAACATTGTTGAACTCCCTTCTTGATACTGAATGATTCAGTATTCCCTTGTTCTGTTCAAACAACAGCCTCCTGGTCTATGTACTGGTTCCTCATGAGTACAATCAAGTGTTTTGAAATTCCCATTCTTCTCAATGTCATTCATAATATGTTGATCCATATAATTGCATGCTTTTGTATAGTCAATAAAACACAAGTAAACATCTTTCTGTAATTCTTTGCTTTCAGCTAAAATCCATCTGACATCAGCAATGATATCCCTCATTCCACATCTTCTTCTGAATCCAGCTTGCATTTCTGGAAGCTCTCTGTCAGTATCGTGCTGCAACCATTTTTGAATTATCTTCAGTAAGATTTATTTGCATGTGATATTAATGATATTCTTCAATTATTTACACATTTTGTTGGATCACCTTTCTTTGGAATAGGTAAAAATGTGCTCTCTTTTCCAGTCAGTTTTTCAGGTACCTTTCTTCCAAATCTCTTGCCATAGTTGAGTGAGTGCCTCCAGAAGGGCATCCATTTGTTGAAATATCTCAGTGAGCATTCTGTCAATTCCTGGAGTCTTGTTCTTCAGCAATTCCTGAAGTGCAGCTTTGACTTCTTCCTTCAATACCATTGGTTTCAGATCATTTGTCACCTCTTGACATGGATGAATATTGACCAATTCTTTTTGATACTTTGACTCTATGTATTCCTTCCATCTTCTTTGGATGCTTCATGTGTCATTCAATATTTTTCCCATAGACTCTTCCAATATTTCAACTTGAGGCTTAAATTTTTTCCTCAGTTCTTTCAGCTGTAGAAATGTGAAGTGTGTTCTTCACTTTTGGTTCTCTAACTCCAGGTCTTTGTATATTTCATTAGAGTAATTGACTTTGTCTGCTCTAGCTGCTCTTTGAAATCTTCTCATCAGCTCTTTTATCTTGTCAATTCTTCCATTTGTTTTAGCTACTCTTCCATCAAGGGCAAGTTGCAGAGTCTCTTCTGACATCCATTTTGGTCTTTTCTTCCTTTCTTTTCTTTTTAATGACTTCTTGCTTTATTCATGGATGATGTTCTTGGTGTCATCCCACAGTTCCTCTGGTTTTTGGTCATTGGTGCTTAATTCATCAAATCTATTCTTTAAATGGTCTTTAATTCAGGAGGGATATTATCAAGGTCATATTTTGGTTCTTGTGGACTTGCTTTAATTGTTTGCAACTTCAACTTGAACATGCATATGATCAGTTGAAGTTCTGTTCCACAATCAGCTCCTGGCTTTGTTTTGGCTGAAGATATTGAATTTCTCCATCACCTCTTGCCACAGATGTAATCAATCTGATTCCTATGTATTTCATCCGGTGAAGTTCACATGTATAGCCATCACTTATGTTTTTGAAAAAATGTATTTGCAATGAGTAAGCCAATGGTCTTGCCAAATTCTATCATGAGATCTCCAGAATTATTTCTATCACCAAGGCCATATTTTCCAACTACCAGTAACGCTTCTTTGTTTCCAACATTTGCATTCTAGTCACCAGTGATAATCACACATCTTGAGTGTGTGTTCAATTTCATATTGCAGAAGTTGGTAGAAATCTTCAATTTCCTCATCTTTGGCTTTAGTGGTTGGTGCATAGACTTGACTAATAATAGTATTAACTGGTCTTCCTTGTAGGCTTATGGATATTATCCTATCACTGACAGAGTTGTACTTCAAGACAGGTCTTGAAATAGTCTTTGTGATGATGAATGCCAAACCATTCCTCTTCCATTTGTCATTGCTGGCATAGTAGATCATATGGTTTTCTGATTCAAAATGGCTAAAATCAGTCCACTTCAGCTCACTAATGTCTATGATATTGATCTTTGTGTGTTCCACTTCATTTTTGACAACTTCCAATTTTCTTAGATTCAAACTTCCTACCTTCCATGTTCCAATTATTAATGGATGTTTGCATCTGTTTCTACTCATTTTGAGTCATGCCACATCAGTGGAGGTCCTATAAGCTTTAACTCTATCCATTTGATTAAGGCCATCTCTACTCTGAGGAGTCAGCTCTTCCCCTGTCAAATTTTGATGGCTTTTTGACCTGATGGGCTCATCTTCCAGCATTATATTGGCAATGTTTCAAGGCTATTCATGAAGTTTTCCAATAATATATCACTGCTATTCATAATGTCTTTACTGGCCAATTGTTTGAGAAGTGGATGGTCTCTTGCTTCTTCCAAGTCTCTCTTAGCCCAGAAGCTCTGCTGAAACCTGTCCACCATGTGTAACTCTGCTGGCATTTTGCAAAACTGGTTCATAGCCTCTAGCCTCACAGCAACATGTAAGCCACAACAAGGATGACAAACTGACAGACAAGTTCGTCTCCCTTAGTTTTTCCTTACCCATTTCTGAATACCTTGGGCCCTGGCCCTAAAATAGGGCTGCCCACAAGCAAAAAGCAGCACCCGAGGCCTACCCCCACCTACCTCGGAACCCATCCTTAAACTAGAGCTGCCCAAAAGCAAAAAGCAGACCCCAAGTCCCAAATATAGGATGCACAACAGCTTAAATACTAAGAGTTGGGATAAATCCACACTTCAACCAACTGTCTATCATACTTTGAATGAATAGCAGAGAGAACTATAAACTATCTGAAAAGACTGGAGAAAACAGGATCCACCTATCCTCTATTATACCTAGTAATTAAATTAAAAAAAAAAAAATAATGCATTCCCATCTTTGTGCTTGGCTAATTTAAATGACTTAGGATGGATAGAGAGAGAGAGAGAGAGAGATGGTAGATACATAGGTAGATGAATAGATACATAGATAGAAAATAGGTCATTTAACTATGTGATCAAATAATGATTCACTTGAATTATAAGTTCAGAATTCCAGTCCATCTGGCCATTTTGCCCTCTTTACCCCATAACCCAATAGGCAACTCATAAAATGAATTCTTGTGTCTGCAGAATGAGGGAAGGTTGATATATCCCTGAAATCATGATCTTTTGGGTTTACTGCTCCAATTTCCATATCCACCAGATACACAGGTTTTAAAATTATAGTAATCCCATATTGTTGTCTGTCTTAGAGTTGATTTTGTCTCACAGTAACCCTACAAGACAGAGTAGAACTGCCCCATGTGGTTTTCTAGGCTGTATCCTTTATGGGAATAGATGGCCAGGTATTTTCTCTGGTTGAGCTAGTGGATGGGTTTAAACCAACAACTTTTATATTAACAGCTATGCATTTGTCCCTGGTGCCACAAGAACACACAGTTATTGAATGAAAATTTTAATCATGACACCAAAAAATTTGGCCCTTTCACTGAAGGTGAAAGGAACTTAGGGGGGGAAAAAAAAAAAAAACATTGTCATTGAGCTTATTCTAACTCATAGTAACTCTCTAGGGCAGAACAGAACTTCCTCACAGGGTTTCCAAGGCTATAATCTTTATGAAATATTTTGCCACATCTTCCTTCCTCAGAGCAGCTGATGGATCTGAACTGCTAATCTTTGGTTAGCAACTGAGCACATTAACCTCTGTGCTATCAGAGCTCCTAGAAAGGAATATAAGATACATAATTGAAGGACATTATGAGTATCAACTACCACCTTACAAACAGTTACAGAAACAAGAACCGAGATACATATTCCTACTTTATTTTTTGCTTTCATTTTATTTATGAAATAATCTCCATTTTCCATGTCCTTACTCTATGTATGCTAGTAGTTAATTTTATAGAATTGTTATTAAGTTATAGAAGTCAACATACAATTTTATTCTAACTGGTAATACAGATGGAAATTTACTGAGGCTGGGTACAGCCAGCCACAGACTTTTCATGTCCCCTTTCAGAAGGAGGATGAAATGATATCCTTTTCTAAGAATATATGAACTTTATGGTAAGTATGGGCATATTATTGGTACTTTCTTTGTTTTAAAATTCATATGAACAAAAATGGGTGCATGAAAGCTGAATAATTTGATAGACTGATCTCAATATTGCCTGTTAGCTTATTAGTGGCTCTGGTTTCTACTTTTACCTTTAAACTATTTTGAATCCTCTGTCTCTTCTCCACGCTCTCCTGCAAAAAATATCTATAGTAGTTATTGTTTATTACATTGCATTTTGACTAATACATCAGAATCTTCTGTCCCCTACTACCCTAATGTTTGGTGTATATAAATATATATATATATATATATATATATA
>NW_006921938.1:1694195-1702367 GCF_000298275.1 Orycteropus afer afer
TATACTCACTGCCATTGAGTCAAACCCAACTCATAGAGACCCCTCCTAGGATTTCTGAGGTGGTATAACTATGGAAGTAGATTGCCCAACCTTCTTTCCGAGGAGTGGCTGGTGGGTTTGAATCACCAGCCTTCTGGTTAGCAGTCAAATGCCTTAGGCACTATGCTACTAAACCTGGGTCTTTATTTGTTTTCAATAAATGTGAGTTAATATGTCTATTCTCTTTTAATAGAGTGATATTTTCCTTGGCTCCATTCTTCCTTCTTATTATGGTCTACTTTTGTCTTGGACCCCTTAATTTTGTACACCTTTCTTTCTCTCTCTATATATGCGTATATGCATATACACACATATAATATTAAAGAGACAAAAAAAAAAAAAAAATCCCACTGCCTTCGGGTCAGTTCTGACTCATCGCAACCCCTCCTTGGGTTTCTGCGGCATTTCTCTATGGAAGTAGCTTGCCCTGTCTTCCTTCCAAGAAGCAGCTGGTGGGTTGGAACTGCCAGCCTTCTGATTAGCAGCCAAATGCCTTAGACACTACACCACTAGAGCACTTAATAAGGGGACCAAGACTATATGTGTGTGTGTGTGTATACTTAAACCTGTAACTAAATTTTCCATTCAAAATATGAAATTTATCAGTATATTTGTCATAGGTCTTTGAAAAAAAAATGAACCATATTTACCATGTTTTCATTTTATTCCAATTTTATTTCTATGAGAATATGTGCATGAGTTCAAATGTGAGCATGCTGTTATTGCTTTTCTGAGACTACGAGTGTCAGTGTGTTGCTTTTCCATTACATTGAGAATATGTTTCTTCTCTCATCCATTTATCTGCATTACTCATATCATGCCTTCCCAGATTTCAATTTTAGATTGTTATTGATTTCTTATTTTATCTATTTAGGACTATTTAATATATTTCAATAGGAGCTCTGGTAGCATAGTGCCTAAGGCACTTGACTGCTAACCAGAAGGCTGGCAGTTCAAACCCACCAGCCACTCCTTAGAAGGAAGACTAGGCAATCTACTTCCTCGGCAACCCAATGAGGGGTCGCTGAGTCGGGGTTACTAGATGGCACACAACAACAACAACAACAATATAGTTCAATAATTTCATTTTTATAGCTCTTACTTATATTTCATAATTTCACTTCTGTGCTTTCTTCCTAGGCTCTAGTTTTGCATATGTCGATGTTACATCCAATTGCAGATTGTGAAAGAAGCAGAGCACACTCTCCTACCATATGGTTTTCTTTACTTATAATATATTTATGGTGTTATTATGAAGTTAAATATTGCCATCCCTACCCACGTGTACAAAAGAAAGAAAGATCATGGATGTAATATAATTGGTATTTATTTTGTCTCTGCCCTTAATATAATGTAAATATTTCTCTTATAAGAAAAAATGGTTTCATTCTCTTCCTACTAAGGGGAAATATAAAGCCCATGTCTTGCAGTGTACAAGTAGGAAAAGAGTCCATCCTTATTTTATTTAAGCTAAAATCATATCTTGATTCTGCATATTATATTTTTGAGCATCACCTTCCCTGAAGAAATACCTATGAATTTTATTGTTATGTCGTTTTGATTTTCAAAAATTGTATGAGTTAAGGATAGCCTCTGATGTTTGGCTGAGATCTTGCTAAAGGATGGATGCACATGAAAGGATCACATTGTTTCTAGGCTTCAAAAGTTACGGAGTGTAGAACAGTAGAGAGAAAGAGAATGTCAAAGGAATGTTAAAAAATGGCCAAATGTGCTGTAAAATAAGACAAGATTGAACTGCTACTAATGAAAAGTAGAAGAAAGGAAGCAGCAGTTGAGCCTAGAAGAAGCATTAACAAGTAATATGATTCATGTAACATATTTATTGGTAACTTGGTGCTATTTCATTCTTTCTAACCACAAAATCTTTACCAGAAATATGAGGCCTGAATGCTTTATGCAATTTAATTTAATATGTATCTAAATTATGATTAATGTAGTAGTGTTACATTAGGTAGGAAAATTATATATAATGTATATATCACCCACACATAATATGGCTATTGGAGAAAGTGAATATTTTCTAGACAATAATGATTCACATTTATGCATGAGAAATATATTGTAAGCATCCTGTAAAACATAATATATTTACATATTTTATGTACTTGCTAGGAGAGATCATTCAAAAATATAAACATTGCAATTATAGGGTAGTTTACTTAAGCTATTTCTCAATACATATCTATAAATGACTTACTAGGATAAGTGATTGTCCAACAAGTAGTAACGAAATACAAGATATAGGGCAGTAAAAAACACTGCAGCTTAAATACAAGTGTGTGTGTGTGTGTGTGTGTGTGTGTGTGTAATCATGCATTCTCACAAAGGCAAAATTCAAGATGTGTATGTGTATATGTTTGTATATGCATGTTGCAGAGGAAAGTGGATTTTAGTAGCTATCAGGGCCAAATCTGGTGTCCCCTACGCCTTTCTTTTGCAGCATATAAATGTAGACACATGAGATGCTTATTAAATATATTTTTTTTAAATGTTGTTACCAGTGGTGTATAGGGAAGAAATTGTGGTAAAATATTAGTATTTCTTACACTTACCTTTTGTTGTAATTTATTTCATTATTTCATTATTTCATTTTGTGGAGTTAAAATTCTACACTAATCTCCCTGAGCAGAGATTCAGAGGCAACATAATCACTTAGAAAATCATCCCATGAGCCATATGATCCTTTCAACCCCTGTCAACATAATAGTTTTTCTAACTTTGCAACTCTAATCATTTAATCTGCCTGGACTCTTATTTTAAATTACCTGTTTATAATGTGGTGAGTGAGCTGTAGAGTGCATGTCCCTTCAATGTGACCCTAAATCCAAACAGCCAATGAAGAAAAATCAGTGTGATATGACAATAGAGAGAATTGGTTAATGCTTGCCCAGTCACCTTGGGAGTATCACATCATGATGCTACTTATTAGTTAGATCCTATGATGTCAATAATGACAATAATAATACTTCTGATGTATAGAAAGTTTTGCCTTTCCTAAAGTGATATAAACACATTATACAAAAGATGGCTAGCTCCATATAAAACTTGCAGAGTAATATCTTGAGCCAATGGTTCTCATGGATCCTCATTGTTCTAGAGTGAAACAGAGAGAAGATTCTCTCTGATAAAGAGTAGTCAAAATTACAGTGAAGATATTATCAGATTATTTTAAAAATTTGATAAAAAAGATAAATTCTGTCTAATGACACCTAACAAAAGAGAGAACAAAATATGGAGACTCAAAATCATTAAGGGTAAAGTAACCATGAACACAAAGGAAATTATTAAAAATCACAAGTGATTATTTTGCAAAACTCTCAAAATTAAAATGGAAAACATGAATAAAAACTATAATTTTCTAGAAAAATATAACATAACCAATTAAAAAAAAAGAAGAGAAAACTTGTTTTGTAGTTTATGAAAGTTAGAAATAAAATATTAAGCTGATGCAGAGGTTGAAATGAAAATATAAGGAAAACATGTGTAATTAGTAATATAGTAGGTAGAACTAATGTCACTGCATGAAACAAAGATTGTGCTTTATATTGCTAAGCAGTATAATTCACACTAAAATTATAAGCTATACACCTTGTCTTTTAACATTTATTAATTCATACATTCAAAAACATTCTAATAAATTTAGCAATTTTTAAAATTAGTCAAACAATTTCTAAAATTTATAGAGGGAAAAAATAAAAATATCCAAGAAATCTCTGAAATAACAGAGCAATTGGGGGGAGTAGGCTTACCCAACCCATTACTATAAGCAACCAACAAATGAACAAAGAAACAGAACATTGAAGCAGAATATAAATTCTAAAAATAAACCAAATAAATATGTTATCTCAGTACATAATAAATCTAGAATCTCAAATCAGGAATGTTAGAAAAATGATTTATTTTAATCAATGATGGTGAGAACTTCCATTTAGAAAAAAATAGAGTGTGTCTTTTACCTTCTGCTTTGTTCCCTAATATATTAGAAAAAAATAATAATATACTTAACCAAGAACTACAAAATTCTTTATAAATTTGAAGTAAAAACATTTCTATTACTACTAAAAATCAGAAAAAATAAAATATTGAAATATCTGATTGCATAAAATTATAAATTTCTGTAAAATCTTGCAAAAAACAGAGTAAAGAAAAAAAAATAATAGACCAAAGAAAACACTTGAAGCACCTATTTTGGAAACACAAGTTGATATTTCTAATATAAATATTTCATAGACATCAATAAAGACAGAACAAACACCCCATTAGTAAAGCTATATAAAGGGAATAAGTAGTGAATTTGTGAAATATGTAAATAATAATAAACAAATAACCTCATTCATAATAAAATATGTGAAAATTAAAACTTCAGTGAGAAACTATATTTCACCTATTTATTTAGCAGAAATTCAGAAGTTGATAGCACGTTATATTTGTGAAAATGATGGAGAAACAAACACTCTCAAATATTGCATTTGAAATTGAAAATTAAAATAAATCCCAGTAAGAGAAAATGGACAACATCTATTTTGATTGGAGTTATTTTTTTCCCTTTAATTGTGAAAATCTCTTTCCAAAAATGTGCTATAATTATACCTGTACTTATACAAAATATCATTTGTGTGTTGCTCTTTATTGAAATTTTCTTTGAAATAACAAAAAAGAAAAAAAAATCAAGTGCCTATTTCATAAGATCTTGTTAAATATTTTATGCTATAAACACTTCTTTTTTTTGTTTTAATTTTTATTGTGATTTAGTTGGAAGTTTACAGAGCTAATTCATTTTCCATTTGGCAGTTCATACAGGTTTTCTTTCATGAAAATGACTACAGTTCCCCACAATATTAGAGCTTTCTTCCCACTTTCTCCCTGTAGTTACCTCTTCTCAGTGTCTTTCGTTCCTATGCATTCCTGCCCCCTGAGCTGTCTCCCAGTGAAGTATAACCACTTCTTGAAGACGATTGACTTTAAAAATTTCTCAGATATACCTCAGAACAAAGAGTTGTCATTCTACTTCCAAAGGGTAACTTTCTTGAAAAATTCTAAGGAGTATAAATTTACTCCGCACACATGGAATAATTTTGAGTGGGAATCAACTTAATTGCAACTTTTTTTTTAATATATTAAAAAGAAAAAAACTCACTGTCATTGAGTTGATTCCCATTCATAGTGACCTCCTTTAGGATTCAGAGGCAGTAAATCTCTACAGAAGTACATTGCCCAGTCTTCCTTCTGCGAGTGGCTAGTGGATTTGAACCACCAACCTTCTTGTTAGCAGTCAAATGCCTTAGGCACTACATCACCAAAATAATAAGCAATATTTCTGTATTGACATGTGGATATTTCCTGGACATATTGGTAGATGGAAAAATTATGGTATAGAATAGTGTGTTAATATACTATAGCAAAAGTAATAAGGAAATCAAAATATATTTCATTTGTATAGAGAAATATCGGAAGAAAATTTTCTCCTCTCCCCCTCTGCAGGGTTGAGGGACTAAATCTGGAAGCAATAGGGTCTTGGGTGAGCAAAACATTTTTCTCATTTCCCCCATTTATATTGTTATGGTTTTGAACCTTATTAAGTTTTATCAATTACTTTTTCTTAAAAAACAAACAAACAAACAAAAAAACTTTCCAGAGAAGTCTATCCTGAATATTGGAAAACATGATTAAAAGTGCATACTTGGAAATGGACCACTAAAGACACTAATGATTACTGAGCACTAGGAAAGTATAAGCATGGGTATGGTTATTTCTTATCTTTCCTCTCTTTCTCTAATTTTTCATTTGCCAAATATAAATAGTTCTATTTTAACATTGCCTTGCTTTCAAGTAGTTATTAGCAGTGGACCAGTGAAACCAGCTATCATATGGTTCAACACATTTCTTATCTCATCAATTTCTATGTTTTTGTACAAATAATGTGCATATTATATACTTTTTATTTGTTGACTTTTTTGCCAACCATCCCTGCCTATACAAAGTACTTTCATAAGTACATGCTTATACAAATAATTGTGGGGATGATATGTTGTCAACAATATAAAATGTGCATGTTATTTTTGTAAAAATATGGTATTGTGCTATAAAAAAGAACTTGCAATGTGCTCTCCTGGACAATTATGCAAAATAAATTTTTTAAATTACTTTATCATTTGGAGGTATATTTTCATATGATCATGAACATGACAAGGGTGTTTGAGTTCACTGGCAAACAAAAGATGACAAAGCCTAGTGATGCAAATTGATATGATATTTGTGTTTTCTTATTTTAATATATTCTAAATGTTTTCTTTCTTTAGAATGGCACTTTATCTTTGCACGTGCTTGAGTTCACTTTTCATGGTGTATCTGTCAATCAGCTGATCCTAGTTAATATTCTCAGATTGCATAACAAGTACCCCAAAATATTTATTCATATAGTTGTAACCACTAGTTTATTGAATAAAATGAAATAAAAATTATTGGTTCAAAACATTTACAGATTTGTAATTTTAGTAGAGCTTCTACAGCAGTATAAAGGTAGTAAGCAAGGAAGGTCTCAGTGCAAAGTCCAAGTGAGAGAGAGAATTTAAGAAACATTCTTATCAGTTCAAGGACTTTATTAACTGTTCAAGTCTTCACATGGTAGTATAAAAACTCTTCCAAATCAACAAATAACTACACTATCTTTAGAAAAAAGAGGGATAATATGGAGGAAAACATATGAGAACGGACAACTGTCATTTTACTCTATGCTTGTTGAAAATTCTAAATCTTTAATGTTTTATAAGCTTTTGATTTTTTTTTTTTTAATTGTAATTTGGGTAAAAGTTTGCAGAGCAAATTCACTTTCCATACAGCAGTTCACATACACTTTGTCTCATGACATTGACTACAATTTACCACAATGCAACAGCTCCCCTCCCACTTCCTCCCGATAGTTACCTCTTCCCTGTGTCCATCCCTCCATGAACTCCTGCCCCCTGAGCTGTCTCCCTGTGCATAAACAGCCCTTCTTTCTCCCATGATTGTTCTTTCCAAGGAGTGTATCTACCTCAGGTATATGTTCAACTCATATGCCTGTCTTTTGTTTGGCTGGAAGCACAGGTGTGAGAGTTCAATGCCACACATGAAGGGCAGCTAGGGGCCATAGTGCCCTATCAGACTAGGAAACCTGGTCCCCCTTTTTTAATTTTTGCAAATGATTTTGAGTTTTGTTTCACTTTATTTTCCAACTCTATCCAGGATCTCTTACATAGATCCCCTTCTGAGTGGTTGATAGTGGTAGCAGGGCATCATCTAGTTCTTCTGGTCTCTTACTTGTATAGGCTGAGGATCACATGGTGTACCAGTTGCTTGGACTAATTGTTTCCATGAATCTTTGGTTTTCTTCATTATTCTTTGCTCCGCATGAAGAGAGACCCATCGTTGCATCTAGATGGGTGCTTGCAAGCTTTTAAGATCCCAGTCATTACTCATCAAAGTAGGAGATAGAACAATATTTTGTGTAGTATGATATGTCAATTGAGCTTGATGTTCCCTGTGACTATGGTCCTGAGCTCACAGGTTCAACTACTCACTCCCTCTGTGTAGCTGCCTGTGACCAAGAAGTGACTACAAATATGTCCCTTGTCAGCTCTACTATATAGCTGGGAATTCTTACAGAACATACAAATACACTCGTAGAACCATTTTCTGCCAACCCTATGCATGGTCTTGGGTACACTACCTGATGTATAGACATACTTAATGGTTCAGCCTGTCTACCCATCTATCCACCTGTATACCCATGTTTTCCTTAACTGACAATGCAGTACTCTATGTGTAAAAGGATTCATCTCTGTTGTCTGTATCTCCTATGCACTTCTCTATGTCTTCCTCTTCCTCAATGCTACCATGGTGATATTCACATTTGGTACATTGCCCTTTGCTTCCCTCAAATCAATACTTATATCTACCTATCTAATAGTGTTCCCTCTCTTCCCCTCACACCACTGGTAAACAACAAAGAAAATTTCCTTCCATAGATAAACCTTTCCTTGACTTTTACAATAACGGACTAATACAATATTTGTCCTTCTGTGATTGACTTATTTCACTCAGCATAATGTTCTCCAAGTTCATCCATGTTAT
>NW_006921938.1:1703227-1705124 GCF_000298275.1 Orycteropus afer afer
GGCTGGTGGGTTTGAACCACCAGCCTTCTGGTTAGCAGTCAAGTGTCTCAGGCTCTATGCTACTAGAGCTCCCATGCTATATATTAGGGCTCCCAAATTTGTCCTTAGTTTTTCCTTGAGGAACTTTATAGTTTTGGGTTTCACATTTAAGTCTTTGATCCATCTGGAGTTAGTTTTTGTGATGGTGTGAGGTACAAATCTTGTTTCATTTTTCTGCAAATTGATATCTAGTTTTCCCAGCACCATTTATTAAAAACAAACATTCTCTTCCCCATTTAATGGATTTAGGCTCTTTGTCAAAATCAGCTGACCATAGGTCGATGGATCTATTTCTGGGTTCTCAATTCTGTTCCTTTGGTCTATATCTGTCATTGTACCAATATCAGGCAGTTTTGACTATTGTGGCTATATTGTAGGTTTTGAGATTGGCCATGTGAGACCGCTTAATTTGTTCTTCTTCTTCAACAGTGCTTTTCTTATCCAAGGTCTCTTTCTCTATGCTTTTTGATTTTATGACCTCTTCATTAACAATATACAGAGAAAAAATAATATAAATTTTATAAAATATCTTGATATTTCATGCCATAATTGATATCTATATATGTTGTTGTTGTCCAGTGGCTTCAAGTTGGTGCTAACTCAGAGCAATCCTCTGTACAACAGAACAAAACAATGCCCAGTTCAGTGTCATTCCCACACTCCATTCTATGCCTGAATATATTATTGCAGCCACTCTGTGAATGCATCCCATTAAGAGTCCACACTCTTTTCACTAATCTTCTACTTTTCTAACCATGATATACTTCAAAAGAACATCCTGGATAGATTGGTTCATTCTTATGGAAGTGATAGTATTTTCTTTAGTTTTCACCAACAACACCATAATTCAAAGGTGTTTATTATTTTTCCTTACTCATTGCTCAACTTTCACATGGATACGAGGGGATTGAAAATCTCATGGTTTGGGTTAAGCACACCATAGGCTTCAAAGTGACCTGTTTGCTCTTTAACACTTTAAAGAGTTCTTTTGCAGCAAATTTGTCCAGTGCAATATGATGACTAATTTCTTGAGTGTTACTTCCATGGCATTGATTGTAGATTCAAGTAAAATTAAATTTTTAACATTTTGTTCATTTATATTGATGTTGCTTATTGGTCTAGTTATGAGGATTTTCCTTTTCTTTATGTTGAGGTACAATCTATACTGAAGACTAGTCTTTGATCTTCATCAATAAAGGCTTTAAGTGTTCTTAATTTCAGCAAGCACAATTGTGTCATCTGCGTATCACAGATTGTTAATGAGTCTTTCCCCAATCCTGAAGCCGTGTTCTTCTTCATATAGTCCAGGGTCTCAGATTATTTGCTTAGCATATAGATTGAATAAATTTGGTGAAATGATGCAACACTTATGCATAGCCTTCCTGATCTTAAATCCTTCAATATTGCTCGTTCTCTTAAAATGACAGCTTCTTGGTCAACGTACATGTTCTCCATGAGCACAATTAAGTGTTCTCGAATTCCCATTCTTCACAATATTTTCCATAATTGTTATGGTCCATACAGTCAAATGCCTTTGCAGAGTCAATAGAACACAGGTAAACATCTTTTTAGTATTTTAGTATTCTTTGTTTTCAGCCAAGAGCCATCTGACATCAGTAGTGATATTCCTCTTTCCACATCCTCTGCTGCATCCAGCTTGAATTTCTGCTGCTACTATTTTTGATGGGAGCTCTGGTAGCATAGTGGCTAAGACACTTGCCTGCTAACCAGAGGGCTGGTGGTTCAAACCCACCAGCCACTCCTCGGAAGGACGGTTGGGCAATCCTACTTCCGTAGTGATACTGCCTCGGAAACCCAAGGAGGGGTCGCTATGAGTCGGGTTTGACTCGACGGCACA
>NW_006921938.1:1705442-1716958 GCF_000298275.1 Orycteropus afer afer
AAATACTACCTCTTGAAATAGTTGCATATCAGCCTTCCTTATGAAGAGTGGTTGGTGGGTTTGAACCACCACACTTCTGGTTAGCAGTCAAATGACTTAGGCACTAAGTCACCAGAGCTCCTAGATATTAAAAATAACCAAAATACCATCATTAAACAAAATAGTTACCAATAATTTCTTAATATTTCTTAAAAAAATATTATCCAGCTGGAGGTCAAATTTCCAATTGTATCAATGTCATTAATATTTTTAATTATAGTTTAATTTTAACAATCCCCAAATAATTGCATACTAGAATTTAAAAGTACCACTTTCATTTTTAACAGCTGCATAATTCATCTGTGAATGGATACTTACTCTCCACTAACTCCTTTGGGGAGCTCTGATGGTATAGTACCTAAGGCATTTGACTGCTAGCTAGAAGGATAACAGTTCAAACCCACCAGCCACTCCTCAGAAGAAAGATTGGGCAATCTACTTACATAGAGATACTATCTTGAAAACCCAAGGAGGGATTTCTATGAGTCAGATACAACTTGCCAGCAGGGAGTTTTGTTTTTTGTTTTTGTTTTCAATTTCCTTTTGAGATAAGCTTGTGGGTTGTTTCAATGGAATTAAAAAATAGTCAAGTAAAGAAAAGTTTTGTGAATTGATTTTTTCATATATTATATTTCACTTTATATGAGATAAATTTCTTTAAGTAAGATTCCAATGACAAATGTGAAATGAAAAGCAATATAACTAAATATTGTTAAATTTGCTTCTTTACATTTTCAATATTGTATGTATCTCATTTGATGGGAGCACTCTTTTCTCTCAGCTTCACTGATAGAACATGAGATCAAAGGTTTGGATTTTTCCCAAACCAATAGGTGAGAATTCATATCTCAATATAAATATACTTACTTACTTAATATATAAGTATAATATATTTTAATCCACCACTGAAGTGGAAGAAAATTAAAACAATTCCTTGAGAGCCAAAGTATGACCTTGAATAAACCCCACCTGAATTTAGACACCATATCAAGTATATATTTCATGCATTGGACATTAATGACTGAAGACCAGAAGTGTTGTGGGATGACATCAAGGACATCATATATGGGGAAAGCAAAAGTTCATTAAAAAGACAGATGTGGTAGTTAAGTTTATGTGTTAACTTGGCTGGGCCTGGTTTTGAGCAGGTGGGCAGCTGGATGTAGTCATTCCCTATGATGAGACTGGGAATCAACTCCATGGTGGAATCTGCCACAAGTAGCTGAGTAGCTAATTTAGGGATCTGGTGTGCTTCCAGTACATAAAGAGTACCTTTGGGAATGGTCTGCAGTTTTTTGGCAGTCATAGACACTGGATGTAGCCTAGTCTTCATTCAGCAGCCTGACATGCCTGCCAATCTTGGGGCTTTGTTGAGACTTGAACTACTGGCCTTCCATGTTGTGTGATAATCTTTGCTCTGTGCATTTTCAGTTGTCAACCTTGGGTTTGCCAGGCTCAGCAACCAGCAGCTACCTGAGTTAAGAAAAGCCTTTACTTCAGCAGGCTAGGAGCAAGAGGCAGAGCTGAAGTCCAAGGTTGAGGGGCTTTCACCCAGCCCCAGGAGCAGGCACTTTGAACTCAGACTTGTAGTCTCCTAAACTGTAAGAGAATAATAAACCCTATTTGTTAAAGCTATCCACCTGTGGTATTTTCTGTTAGAGGAGCATGAAGTAATCAAGCAACAGGAAAGAAAATGAAAGACCAAATTGGATGTCAGGAGACATTCTAAAACTTGCTCATAAATGTAGAATACCTAAAACAAAGGGGGAGGGAGTAAAAAGAAAAAGAAATGAAGTAAAAGAACTGAACAGAACATTTCAAAAGGTAGCTTAAAGAGACAAAGTTAAATATTATAATGTCATAGGCAAAGACTTGGAGTTAGAAAACCAAAGGAGGGAGAAAGGCTCTGGTAAGATGTGGAGTAAGCAGACAAACTACACAGATACTCTTTAACAAAGAAAATTAACACTGATACAGAAGACAATCCTGGAGCCCTGAGCTTTGAAAGGAAGCATATGGAAGAGGACTAAACTCCAACTAGTAGATGAACCTGCATGAAAAGACCAGAAGAAGAGACATTCAGAGCAGCAGTCTTTCAGCGATCCTGATGGTACAGACAGCTTGGATTTTGGCAAGTAGTGTAAGGACCTAAGAATTAACCTAAAAATCAGCCCTCCTAGCCAGGGGCTGCATGGAGCACTATGCTTGTGGCTGGTGAATAAAAGAGGAAGTAAGAGGGACACAGGCTGAGCTGTGGACTTTTGACTGTCCAGGGATCACAGCCATTTTGAATGTTTACAAATCGTTAAACCATTTTGGATATTTAAAGAGACAGCATTTTCTCAGATTCCAGGGGCCTAGGAATAGGCTCCACTTGCCAGGAAGCACAGGACATTCTAGACACAAATGACTGGAAAGGTTCTAATTTGCAGCTTTTCTCTCTTCCCTGTTCCTGGTTCCCATTTTTTTTTTTTTTTTTCCTAATTTCTCATGGTTAACCCCATTCCTTGTTTGTTTGTTTGTTTGTTTGTTTTGCATCTTTCTCATTTTTTCCCTCATTATTCTCCTATGCTACATCTTTTCTCTTAATGCCCCCTCTCTAGATATTTCATTGTTACTTTCTTTCTTTTCTTTTCTTTTTTTCTTCTTTTAGTAAATATTCCTGTGTTTTTATATAGTTTTATTTGTCCGCTTGCTTTTACTTTTTTGATGGTTTTTGATTGTTGTTTTTGTCTGAGTGGGAGACAGCGATGTGCCCATAAGACACAACCACACTGGGACCTCCTGCAGCTCTAATTATTGAGTGAAAGGTACCACTTTCTTTTCCACCAACTGTCCGAAGCTAAATGACCACCAAAAACAGTCTGATTCACCCTTAACTGCTCTTCACAAACAGTTAGCAGACATCTAATTACAATAATGTCACAATGTCTCAGAGACAACAGACAATCATTGTCCACACAAAGAAGCAAGATAAAGCCATGGAAACAAGGGAGCAGGATACAGATTCAGAACATATCCCTGAAGAAAAAGCACTGGAACTCCCTGATAGGGAATTCAAAAGAATTATATTTAGGTACCATCAAAAACTGAGAGATGCATCCAGGAAAACACTGACAAAATTAAGGAAAAACACAGACAAAACCCTAGATCAATTTTGGAAGAAAATACAAGAACAAAAATGACAAAATAAATTTAAAATTAGAAATAATTCAAAATCTACATTTAGAAATCCAGAAAATTAATATGTAATTCACAGAAACAGATAACATATTAATAGGGAAAAAGAGTAGAATTGAATCAATAGAAGACAGAATTCATGAGATTGAAGACAACTGAATACATCTCTGAAAAGGGATCAATTAGAAAAAAAGATTAAAACAAAATGAAGAAAACCTAAGGATCATGCAGGATACCATCAAAAGAAATACCCTATATGTAATTGGAATTCCAGAACAGGAAGATAAAAATAAAACCACTGAGTAATGTGTCCATGTTTTGTTGGAAGAGAACTTCCCTGATATGATGAAAGATGAGAATATATCAATTCAGGAAGTCCAATGCACACCAAACATGATAGACCCCAAAAGAAAATCACCAAGACTTACCATCAAACTTATCAAAACCAAAGACAAAGAAAGAATCATGAAAGCAGCATGGGAAAAAATGAAAAGTTACTTACAACGGATAACCAATAAGAATAAGCTCTGATTTCTCAGCAGAAACCATGCAAGTGAGAAGGCAATGGGATGGTATATATAAAACTCATAAAGAGAAAAAATTTCCAACCAAGAATTATACAGTAGGCAAAATTTTCCCTCCAATATGTTGGTGATATTAGGAGATTTCCAGATAAGCAGATTTTAAGGGAATTTTTTAAAACCAGACAAAGCTATAAAGAGATAACAAAAGTTGTCCTTTGAACAGAGAACCAATAATAGCAAGTAACGACTGGCCTTTAATACACAAGATGATATAATCCAGGAACCAGCACAGGTATGGAAGTGTGCAAAGTAAGATAAGCTTACAACATTGTAAACAGGGAAGCAGAGACATCAATTGGCAAAGGACTACAACAACAACAACAACAAAAAAAAAAAAAGAGAGAGAGAGAAAATAAAATTTAGTGTAGTTATAGAACTTCTAAGCATGAGGAAGTCAAGAGAGTTGTAAGTTAGAATGGACTGCTCTAAACTAGGGTATAAAATTATCAATCACAAGGTTATCTCAAAGAAAAATGATAAACCTTCACATTATAAGAAAAAAGAAGACAAGCACAAATATTTAGCAAATATTAAATCAATAGCAACAAAGGAAATGACAACATGATTCATAATCAAAATTAGCTCAGCACAGAAAAATATATGGAACAAAGAAACCAGGAACATCATGAAGAAACACATAACAAAATGACAGCAGCCAATTCATACTTGTAGATAATTACACTGAATGTCAATGAATTAAATGTACCACTCAATAGATGGAGAGTTGCAGACTGTAAAAGAAAACAACCCATCAATATGCTGTCTACAAGAGACACACCTTTGAGAGAAAGACAAAAATAGACTACAAATTAAAGGAGGGAAAAAGATTCATCAAGCAAATGGCAACCAAAAAAGAGCAGGAGTGGCAATATTAAATTCTGATCAAATTGACTTTAAGACAAAAACTACCATACGAGACAAGGAAGGACATTATATAATGATTAAAGGATCAATTGAACATGAATATATAACCATAAAAAATATCTATGGAGCCAATGAAAGATCCCCAAAATACATAAATCAGACTTTAACAGAATTGAAAAGGCAAATACATGACTCCGCAGTCATGGTGGGAGATTTAACACACCACTTTCAATGAAAGATAGAACAACAGGAAATAAAAATCAACAAAGATGCCGGAGATCTAAACAATACAATCCACCAATTTGACCTTATAGACAACTACAGAGCACTTCACCCAACAACAGCACAATTTACATTCTTTTCCAGTGCACATGGAACATTCTCCATGACAGACCATATATTAGGCCAAAAGTAACGCTTAATAAATTTGAAAACATTGAAATACTGCAAAGCATCTTGCCAGATCACAATGCTATCAAATTAGAAATCAATAATAGGAAGATCAATGGAAAAAGAGTAAACATATGGAAACTGAATGACACCCTTCACAAAAATGACTGTTTAATAGAAGAAATAAAAAAATAAAATTTAAAAATTCCTTGAATCAAATGAAAATGAAAACACAACATACCAAAATCTTTGGGACACAGCAATAACAGTGATCAGATGACAATTTCTAGCAATGAATGCACACATCCAAACAGAAGAAAGAGCCAAAAACAACACTTTAAACCAACATCTCCAACAATTAGAAAACGAACAGCAAGAAAAGCCTATAGTCACCAGAAGAAAGCAAAACTAAAGTGAAAGAATACACTCAATTATTTCATAAGATGAGCGGAAAGAAGAGAAAATTCAAGCCTTGAGTTAAAATATTGAAATATTTTATGGAAACATTATTGAACAATGCAGGAAGCATCAAAAAAGGATGGAAGGAAGATACAGAGCCTTTGTATCAAAAATAATTGGTCAATGCTCAACCATTACAGGAAGTAGCATAAGAACAAGAACAGATGATATTGAAGGAAGAAGTCCAAAGCACACTGAAGGCAATGGGGGAAAAATGAGGCTTGTGGAATTGACAGAATACTAAATGATATTTCTCAACAAACACATGCAACACTTGAAGCCACTAATCTATGCCAAGAAATTTGGAAGACAGCTACTTGCCCAGCCAATGGGAAAAGATCCATATTTGCATCCATTCCAAAAAGGTGATCCAATGGAATGTGGAAATCATCAAATGATATCATTAATATTACATTTAAGTAGAGTTTTGATGAAGATAATACATAAACTATTGCAGCAGTACATTGACAAAAAAAATGACAGAAATTCAGCCTGGATTCTTAGAGGACATAGAATGTGAGATACTATTGCTCATGTCACATAGATCTTAACTGAAAACAGTATTGGAATCATGTTCACATATGTTTTATTGACTGTGCAAAGCCATTCAACTGTGTGGATCTTAATAAATTATGGATAACATTTCAAAGAATGGGAACTGAAGAACACTTGATTTTGCTTATATAGACCATTTGAACAGATGAAAGGAATACTGTGTGGTTTAAAATCAGAAAGAAGTGTGTCAAGATTGTATCTTTTCATCAAAACTATTAAATCTGCATGCTGAGCAAATAATCAGGGAAATGATTATAAGAGGAGCATAGCATCAGAAATGGAGGCAGACTCATTAACATCTTGTAATATGCAGATGACAACATTGTTTGCTGAAAGTGAAGAGAATTTGATAGACTTAGTGATGAAAATCAAGGACTACAGCTTTCGGTATGGATTACACCACAGGAAAACAAAAATTCTCACAACTAGACAAATAAGCAACAATATGATAAATGGAGAGAACATTGAAGTTGTTCAGGATTTCATTTTACTTAGATCCATAATCAACATCTATGAAATCAGCAGTGAAGAAATCAAGGGATTTGATTTACAAAGCAGAAATGTTACTTTGATGACTGACCAAAAAATGGTATTTTCAACTACCTCATATACATGCAAAATCTAGAAAATGAGTAAGGGAGACAGAAAAAGAGTTTATGGAATAGAGAAAGAAAAATATTTGATATAATTGAATTATAGTACTGGAGAAATATATTGAATATACATGCCATGGATTGTCAAAGGAATGAATAAATCTGTCTAGTAAGAAGTACAGATAGAATATTCCTTAGAAGTGTGGATGGGGAGATTTTAGACATGTTATCAAGTGGGACAAGTCCCTGAAGAAGAACATCATGCTTGGTAAGATTAAAAAAAAAAGAAAAAAACACTGCCATCGAGTTTTATCTGACTCATGGCGACCTCTTCTTGGGTTTCTGAGGCAGTATCACTACAGAAGTAGATTGCCCAACCTGCCTTCCCAGGAGTAGCTGGTGGGTTTGAACCACCAGCCTCCTGGTTAGTAGTCAAATGCCTTAGGTGCTATGCCACCAAAACTCCTGCTTGGTGAAATAGAGTGAGCAAAAAAATAAGGATGACCCTCAATGAGATGGATTGATACAGTGGGTTCAAACATAGCAATGATTATGGCACAGGACCAAGTAGTGTTTCATTCTGTTGTACACAGTGTCTTTGAGTTGAAATAGACTGGAAGGCACCTAACAACAATTTGCTTTAATATTTCTTTCCTTACCAAAGGATTGGATATGTTTAGACTTGGTTAAGAACCATATACATTTATCTTCTCTGTTCTGTCTTTTTTTCTCTATCTACTTCCCCACCGAATTGGGTTGATAGAGTTTGTATCTGTATTTATACAAGTTATTTGTATATTAGGAATATAACTTCTTATCTGTGATATATTTGAAAGCATTTTTCCTATTTATTTATCTTTTTATTATGCTTATCTTTTTTTTTTTTTTCCATAACAGTTTCTTTTCTTATTTCTGATGTCTCAAATTTACCTATCTTCTCCCATATTACTACTGGAGTTTTATGTACAGTTAGGAAAGCTTCTTCATGGTGTTTTGGTATGATCCATGATGAAAATGATCAAAATTTTCTACTCTCATAAAAAGATCATATCTGTCTCTCACCCCTTGAAATGAGTTGACCAATTGACTTGCAGTAGTAGTAGATGAAGCATTTGCAAATGTGATTGATGAACCTAAATAAGACTGAACTAGTTGGCTACATGATAAGAGATATCACATCAGCTCACATCAGAGAACCTGCAGACACAGGGGTAAGGCCATCGGGAATAAGTCAGTCCTCAATCAATCTAACAGCTAATTATAGACACGTGATCAAGCTTAACTAAGATCAGCTGAGTTTAGCTCATACTGGAACTGATCAACACAAGAAAGAGATAAGAAAATTGTTATTTTATCAGTAAGTTTTGATGTCGCTTGATATATATCAACTTAAAACTAATAGCCATTATTCCACATTACAGAGGAAAGGACTCACATTTCAGTCCACTTATTTTATTATATATATATATATATATATATATATATATATATATATATATATATTTATCGGAAGGAAGATGAAGCGATCTACTTCCATAGTGATACTGCCTCTGAAACCCAAGGAGGGGTCGCTATGAGTCGGGTCCGACTTCACAGCACATAGCTACAACAAGAACAATATTTATTTAGCATTTAAGTTTGATTCATATAAAATTTATCAATACATAATCATTATGTCTAATTTTAACTTATTCTCATGGCTAAAAAGTTACCTCAATCAACATCATTTATTTAGGCATCTATAATTTTCCCATTGATTTAAAATGAAAATGTTTTATCATATACACAACAATTGAAAAATGTTCTGAGTTTTCTATTGTGTTCCACTGTGGTTGCTCGGTGAGTTCATGGGTCAATGAACCTTTGTTACTATATAGACTTTCATATGTTTATTAACTGGTAGGGTTTGTATCCATCCCCTTTTTTGCTTCAGGATTTTATTTTGTTTATTCCTCCAAATCAGTTGTATAATCAACTTATCTGATCTAGGGAATAAAGAAAAGAAAAGAAAAGCACTGTTGGTATCAAAATAAATAAATAAACCAAACTCACTGACCTGGAGTCAGACCCAACTCACAGCAACCCCTCCTTGGGTTTCTGAGGCAGTATCTCTACAGAGGTAGATTGCCCAATCTTCCGTCTGAAGAGTTGCTGGTGGATATTGAAAAGGAATAACATTAAGTTATAATTTGCTTCAGGGAAAACTAGTATCTATTCTTATTCATGAAAATAAGTGTCTTCCTACTTGTTCAAGTATTTTTTAGTGTCTAGCCAGAGGATTTTATGACTTGCCTTGAATAAATTTTGGAGGTGTTTTTAAGCTGTCTTCTTTTTCTTTTTCTTTTTCTTTTTTTTTTAATATGAGCCCATTTTATCCCTTAATAAAATGTTCTAAGGTTCAATATAAATGAAAGAAATACATGACTTTCAACAAAGTTTTACTAAAATGTGGCAAAAAATCATAACCACTGCTGCGGACTCAGATCCAACCCATAGCAACCCCTCCTTGGGTTTCTGAGGCAGTATCTCTACAGAAATAGATTGCCCAGCATTCCTTCCAAGGAGTGGCTGGTGGATTTGGACAGCCAGCCTTCTGGTTAGCAATCAAGTGCCTTAGGTACTAAACAACCAGAAGTCCTACTAAAATGTGGAGGAATATAAAATTTTTCTAGGATGATGTAAGTATTGAAAATTGAAATGTATAATCCAAAAACAACACTCAGTTAATAAATGAATTATCTTTATTTAATCTCAGGACTTTCTGAAAATTTCATTGGGTTAAGTAATTTTTGGATTTCAAAAAAATCAGTGAAAATCTGGGAGATAAATTATGTATGTGTATATATATTTCCTCTTTTTTCTGAACAAGAGATAAAGTGCTATTTTACAGCACATAATATTTTAAAGCAAAATTCCTAACCTCAACTGTGTTTATACTCATCAGTATGTGCTGATATAGAGAAGAAGTTATTAGATGGAATGACTGGTTTTACATTACTGGCTCAATATATGTGCATATTCTGCTCTAGTAAGTTAGGATACAAGCATCCATTTCATAGCAGATGGTATAGACTCAGCCCCATGACAGTAATTATAGTTGCATTTTGGGCCATTATGGGTAAGCAAACAAATATTAAACAGCTTCAACAGAGCATTTGTGACAAAAATGAAGCACTTTTATGTTAATGTGGCAACTATTAAACACAGAACTCATTGTCATTAACATTAAAATTTTGGGTTGATAGGACTCCATAGTATGAAAATGTGCATGGGAATTGAACTGCTCATTATTCATGTGTAATGTTAGCATATATCAACTTCATGTTAACAGTTCTGAATAAGTTTCTGAAGACCTTTTACTTTACTGAATGTCATATGCCTAACAGAGAAAACAGCTATGTTTTCAATCATGTCCAATTAACCTCTCTTCTTGTGAAAAATAAACCCATTTACAAAATGTCTAAAATGACATACTGATAGAATGCAGTGGAATAAGCTTAAAATATCTCAGAGTTCCAGAGATGCATGAGAAACTCCAAGGAGATTATTAGCATTTGAGTTTGTAATTTCAAATAAATAAATCAGCACTGACTTTGTTTCTCTCTTTGCAAACTATTTATATAAAAGTCAGTAATTAAATAGCAATACATACAGACATTTTGCTAAGTTTGGAGAGGGATGGAAAGATAAACATAATACCATACTTTTAATTACAGATTTTCAATCTAAGAAAGTGGATTAAAAATGTGTACATCATATGATAATGTAATATATATAAGTGGGTATTTTTCAGTTATAAAATGTATTATAATTATATCAAGTTTTATTTGTTGATCAACTGCTATAAAATGTTTTAAACTCTGATTTTTGTAAAAAAAATAGAAGTATTCTAAATAAGTGAATTGAAATTTATGAAAATTAGTGTGAAAACACTAATAGAAAGAAGGGAGATGAAGATGAAGCAAGACACTGTGACATCTATTACCCATTTTTGTTACTGTTACAGTTCTGACTCATAGCCACTTAATGTAAAACACAACAAAACATTCCCTAGTCCATAGCCACACTCACAGCTATTGCTTTGTTTGAGCCCTTTGTTACAAGTTTCAGACATTGAAGTCACAGTCAAACCCTTGATAAATTTCCTTTGAGTAGTGTAGTATTTCAAACAATAAAAGAAACAAAGACCTCTATTACCCTATATGACAATTTTGCAGATTAAAGATTTAGACCTGCTAGAAAACAGAACACCTTCTCAGAGAAAATACATACAGATGCACACACACAGACAAGTTCCCACTCACACACAGAAACACAGATTTTGATAGTCCTATCTCAAAATTATTTGACTTATGAAACCAGGGGCATGATGAGATCGAACTTGTGAATCTAAAACAATTATACAAATAGAACTCAATATGCTACAAATATGTATCTTTTGTAGGATGATATTAGCATATATTACAGAGTTCAGGGATAGATGAGGAGTGGAGTTCTAATCAATCCTGTTCTCATTGCTACCATTCACCTAGTTCAGTAAGTAGCATCATCAGCTTAATGGCACAGACTGCAGTGAAGAGTTACAAGTTGAGATGAATGTGTTGTTGTTGTTAAGTGCTGTCGAGTCGTTTTGGACTCATAGCGATCCCATGCAAAGCAGAACGAAACACTGCCCGATCCCGCACAAGCCCTACAATCCTTGCTATACTTGAGCCCATCATCACAGCCACCGTGTCAATCCATCTCGTTGAAGGCCTTCCCCTCTTTCGTTGACCCTCCACCCTACCAAGCATGACATCCTTCTCCAGGGAATGGTCCTTTCTTACAACATGACCAAAATAGGTGAGACGAA
>NW_006921938.1:1719713-1732475 GCF_000298275.1 Orycteropus afer afer
AGAGCAGCTCGAGTAGACAAAGCCAATTACTATAATGAAATGTGCAAAGACCTGGAGTCTGAAAACCAAAAGGGAAGAACACGCTCGGCATTTCTCAAACTGGAAGAACTGAAGAAAAACTGTAAGCCTCGAGTAGCAATATTGAGACATTCTCTGGACAAAATATTGTATGATGCAGGAAACATCAAGAGAAAATGGCAGGAATACACAGAGTCACTGTACCAAAAAGAGATGAATGTAGAAGATATAAAATTATCCCCTGGGAGAAAGGTAGGGTGAAGGATGTAGAAACAGTAAATTTTTTCGTTTAGCTTTAAATACAACCTTGAGATTATTAGATTACATTAAAGATTCACTTTTAGCTTTATAGTTATACATATTAGCCACCAATTAGCAAATTTATATGTCATTCTTTGGCCAAGTTCTGTTACAGGGATTTGGATGTTTATTAGGCAAAAAAAATATATTTAATAAGGACTTAGTTCTGACATGTGAGTTCTACAAAATGAATAACTCAAAAGAGAGTACAGCATGTATAAATATGATTTTTGATTTCCCATGGAATTTCATCTTTGAAAACAAGAGAAATGAGTATGTGGGGCTGGGGAATGAGAGATAGTGTAAAGTTAATACACTTTATAAACCTTAGAAATTCATGGAATTGAAGGGTTTTTGGAAAGAAGTGTCTAGAAAGAATATGCTAAAAGTATAGGAGGCAATGACCTGTGATTAGAATGCATGAAGCTGTGATTATTAAATGCATGCTGCCATTGATAAAAACAAGGGTTTGGGGTATTACCATGGAGTAATTGGCCCTGGTAGAATGGAGAACAAAGTAATTGGGGTAGATAAAGTCAAGGAGCTGAGAATGTAGACTGTTGGAAGGATTTTTGACATATGTAGAAATCACCAAATTTTTTTATTTTGGTGATTAGAGAGCTAAAAGTATCAAGGAATGAAATGGTATTGGTTGTTACAATAAAAAGATACAAAATACAACAAAAACTGTTTTTAGATAACCTGAGAAAGTGTTGTTCTTTATCCTACAGTGTTGCTAGGAGTCAGAATCAACTCTCTGGCGCACAACAACAATACTCTGAAGACGAATCTCAGAAAAGGGAAGTCACTTCCTGTCTCAGTGTTATTAGAAAAGTGATGAAATACTAAACTATCTAATGACAAACTGAAAAAAAAATGTCAGTGTCTAAGAGTTTTGTAAGAAGATGCAAATATCTTAGCAGAAATTGTGTTTTAGTTTGAGCAAGAAAGGAAAGCTAAGATTAAAAAAAAATTAAAATAAAAATGATTCATGATTTTTAGACTGAATACCAAAGGGCAACGTGGAAGGGTTTCAGGAGTAGATATAGTTCTTCAAGTGTCAAAGTTTTAAAATCAGTTCTCTTTTTTATAGGGAGCTTAGGTGGTGCAGTGGTTAAGCACTATGCTTATAACCAAAAGTTCAGTGGTTCAAACCTACCAGCTATTCCACAAGAGGAAGATGTGGCAATCTGCTTCCATAAAAATCACAACCGTTGAATCAGTAAGGGGCAATTCTAATCTTCCTTGAACACACTGTGGGGCAGTTTGACTTTTGCCTATGGGTTCCTATGAATTGGAATGCAGATTATCTTATTTAAATAAATGAAAGGAGCTCTGGTGGTGTAACAGTTATATGATTGGCTGTAAACCAAAAAGTGGGTGATTTAAATCCACCCAGCCACTCAAAGAGAGAAAGGCCTGTTGACCTACTTCCGTAAAGATTCTGAAACCACAAAGGCAGCTACTAATCCATTTCATTTTGCCATTAGATAAGACAATTCTTGATATTTGTTTTTAGCAAGATTAAGGAAGAAAATAAACAACATTAATTTTGTTATTATTCCCCAAAACAAATGGTAATAAAATCTGTCCATAGTCCTCTCTTCATTATATGTTAAATTTATCCAAGGGAGATAATGCTGTTTTTAATTCAAATAGCTTAGATTTAAACTAAACATTTCTTCTCCAGCAAGGTTAAATTATCAAGCAACTTTTAAAACAATAATAAATGTGTCTTTAGAATTTAACAATTTTTTGAGGTGTATGTTGAAAATATGTTTTTGTTGTTTAAGTGAATCAAAATTTTGATTATTATATTTATAAAAATTAAGTTTACAGTAAGTTTTTCCAACATATAAGGTTTACTATAATTTGGACCAATCTTGATAAGTGTCACCTTTGTATCTTAATTGAAACATGGGGAATACTGGGATTGTAAAGATATCCTTCCTCCATTTTTTACATACATTGATGTTAATAGGTGCGTTTGAGTCAGCTCCAATTCATAGCAATCTTATGTCCTAAAACTACTTTATCTAATTTCCTTTTTATTCTCATTACATCACTATCTATCTTTCTCTCTCTCTCTCTATATATATATATATATATATATTCAATAGGTCAATTGATATTTTAAAAAGTATATGCAAATAGAATATGATAATTTCCTCTCATACCCTTTCAACAGCAGATGCTGTTGGTAACATTTAAATAGACCCTTGGCACACAATTTTGCCCATACACACTAAAATCTTCTTATTTCTAATACCTGCAACTCTTTCTCTCTCTCTGAAGACTTCTTCATCGACAGGAGTATGCTCATACCAAGTACAGACCAGGCCAGATATGTGTCAAGTTAATGATCCCAAGAGTAGCCATTCTCCAATGACACACATCATTTGGTTAATAAATTACCTTTAGCTTTCTTGCTCTTTGAAAGGGAAAATTCTGACTTGTGTGGTACTCTACCTCCTAGAAGTCTCAATTATACCAAGTCCCAACTTCCATACTGGTAGTCTTCTCATTAACACATCCTTATTCACTTTTTTCCCTTCCTAGTTTCACACTCTCCCAGTCTCTTACCACATACAGAAAATACTTGAACTCAAATTCTTAGTTACGGTATGCTTCTGGGAGCTTCTACACCAAGACATCTACAAAGTTATCATGATAAATACTCTCCCATCTTTTATGCACATCATCAATTCCCATTCTCCATCAGCACCACATTTCTCTCATCTAAAATACATAAATAAAATATCTTGACCCAACTCTACTTTCCAGCTTCTGCCCAGTTACTTTATTCTCATTTGGAAAAATAAGCACACAAAGAATAAAAAAGAAAGAAATCTCCTTGAAAGTGCCATCTGAATAACACTTCTTTTCTTCTTTTCATTCTTAATTGCACCACATTCAGTATTTTGTTTCTGTCATCCTACTTAAACTTCTCTGTTCAGAGACACATATGGTCACTACACTGTTGAATTAGTGACTTAATTTCTGTTCTTACATGGCTTAATTTTTGAAGAAGTTCATACAGTACAATCTTATTTTTTATGCTTATAATAGTCTGAAAAATGATCTCCCAAAGACAGCAGATCCTAAACCCTGGAGCCTGTAAATGTTAATTTATAAGAACAAGCAATCAAAAACAAAAATAAAAAAGTAATTACAGATGTGATTAAGTTGAGGAACTTGAAATGTGGAGATTATCCTGGATTCCCCTGGTATACCCTAAACCTCTTTTATAAAAGGGTGGAAGTGGGAGATTTGGAACACAGAGAAGGAGAGTTGGCAATGTAAAAATGGGGGCAGAAATTGGAATGATGAGGTCACAAGCAAATGATTGCTGGCAGCCATCAGAAACTGAAAGAAGCAAAGAACAGATTTTCCCTTAAACCCTATTTAAGGAGTGTATCCCTGAAACATTTTTATTTTGGAATTGTGAAATTAATGTTGTACTTTTTGTACCTGACTCTGTGAGAGAATGTATTACTTTAGTTTTAGTTCCCCAGTTTGTGACCACAAGAAACTAATACAATGTCTGTCTCATAAATCACTCCTTGATCCTTTTGTTGATAACACATCTTTTCCCTCATTTGTTAACATAGAACTCTTTCAGGTTTCAGCCCTCGATCCTCTTCTGTTTCCTATTTTCACCATTTCCTCTTCTGAGATCACCAATATTTATGTCTTAAAATGCTGTCCAAGTGTCTCTGAAGGACCCCAGGTGACACAAACAGTTAAGCACTCAACTGTTAACCAAAAGGTAGGTAATTCAAACCCACCTATCAGCTCTGAAGGAAAGACCTAGTGAACTGCTCTCATAAAGAATACAGCCAAGAAAACCCTATGAAACAGTTCTACTCTATTACGTGGAGTTGCTGTAGGTCAGAATCCATTTGATGGCACATAACACACACAGGATTAAATGATTTCCTAACTCATTACCAGGTAAGATTGCTATTTCCATTTTCAAATATATCAAACCAGTCCATGTGAAATCCTAGTACAAATCCTTGATATGTCTAAAACTAAACTCCTGGTATTCCTGACTGCCCCCTCATCCTCTTTTACTCAAAGCTGGTTCTGTATCACTTGGTGGCAACTCTGTTCCTACATTTTTTAAAGTGAAAAACCTTGTAGTCATATTGTATTTTTCTCTTTTATAAACATGATTGGTATGTGACCAAATTATGTCTATCCATATTTAAAAATATACCTAGACTCTTCACACTTCTCTCTCTGATTGTCTTGGTCCAAATCAACAGCAATGTTTCCAGGTTATTGAAGTAACATTCTTCTACCTTTATTCTCCTCAAGTCTATTCTCAATCAAATATCTAATTGGTACCTTAAAAATGTAATGCAGATAATTTCATTATGTTGGCTAAAACCTTGCGATGACTTCCCATCTTACTCAAAGAAGCATTCAAAGTCTTTGGAATGACCTACAAGACACACTTTATTGGGCATCTTCATTACCTCTTAAACTAAGTGTCTAAATGTCTCCTTTCTTTGACCTCTTGCACTGGCTTTTTTTCTTTTTTTTGGGTCAGAAATGATCATCTAGACATTCACATGGATAACACTATAATCATGCTAAAATTCTTGCTTAAATATCATCTGATTAGTGAAACCCACCCTTCTAATCCTATTTAAAATGAAATGACAACCTGTCTCACATCCTATTCTCTATTCAAGCATTCCTGAACAAATTTTCCCCACTCAAGAATTCCAAATTATGTATTAAATCATTTTTTTTCTCTTTCATAGTATTTATTTTCCACCCACTTCTCAGAGTGTATGTGATTCAATTTTACACACATATTTTTTTTTTCTCACTGATGTACATATGTCTCTAGTATAGTGCATATAACAGTACATGACCATTATTTGACTGAATGCAAGTGTTGAAAGAAGCAATGAATGAAGAACAACTACTAACATTTTTAATCCTATTTACCATGAACACAGGAAGTTTAGTTTACTTCTGGAGTGTAATCAACCTTTTTATTTATACTCTATCAATATTATGAAAGCTGTTTACTATTAATCTTATAAAAATCAAAGACTTAGGAAATTGATGATTATATTTAAAGTTATCTCAAAAGTATATCTAAGTATGCATAGTTACTGGATTAAATAACCATTAATCAAGCAACATTCTTAATTATTTGGATTCATGGTCTGAAACAGATCTTCTCTGATTCATTGAGTCTCATTCTTTAAATTAAAATATGCTTTCTGCCCATCTCTTCTCATATCTTTTATTTTGTTAAATCAGTTGAACAGAAAGGTATAATCTTGGAATAAATCCTTAAGTAGGACCTAGCTGAAATATCTGCACAATTCACTGGGCTTAAGGGTTCCAAAAGTAAGTAACTATTGAACTGAGCTGTGATTGCAAGTCGTCACAAAAAAATTGGTACATAGTCCTCCGCAAATAGTTTACCTTCCATATCAGGAGAAGAGTATCTTCAGTTGTCCAAAGGAAAAGATAATGAAAATAATCCAGCTGGGGATAAGGAGGAAAAATAAGGTGTGAAGATTCTGTTGTAATGAAGAGTTCATGCCCTTTAATATAAATGTAGGTATTTTCTACTTAAATTCTATCTTAGGAGAATCTTCTAATTTTCCAACAAAAAGTATGTGTGCGAGTATTTAAAATATGGACATTTAATTTTGTTTGCTTGTTTACAATTATTGTTTGTGTTATAATTGTGCAAGCTGATACAAATTTGTAGGTGAAGTGGAATTTGTCCTGTAGACTACCAATTTTCGACTTCATTATTCCATCATCTCTATAGAATGATAGCTTATTACTCACTGCACTTTTCTATGTTAGAAAATATTTAAAAGATTAAAAAGATTAAATATCCTCTCTAATCTTTTGCAACCAAATCTGTAACCTGTTTCCAATGACCTTTGATATATATATTTTTTAATAGAAAGATTGCAAGGAGAGTAATTTCTTGATGGTTTATGATTAACCTGGTGGTCAAATTTTCCCTGTGTTTTATTAACCCGTGCTTTGATGTGAACAAAGCATTTTTCCATGTGCCTGAGTTCATAATCAGGATTTGTCTGTATGCATGTATGAATTACAACAGCTTTATTTTTTTCTAAAATTTCACATGAAAATAATAATAATAATAAAAAAGAGCAGGAAACAAATCTAATGAAGTCATTTGTTCCAGTCAAGAGGTTTTGCATAAAGATATCAAAGGGAAAATATGAGATAGCTTACTTGTCTTCCTGTTTGAATTATTCAGGAAAGACTAGCACTGAAAACAACACTGACAATGAAGCACCTAACTCAATTAATATTTTATTTTATGTTGCACATACTACATATCTAATACAGGTTGGTGCAGTAGAGAGAAAGTGTTATGAAAGGTCACTCAAAGACTAAGTTCAACCCTCACCTTCTAGAATGTTGTTGATTATCACAGTAAGAGGGAGCACAGTTTCCTGCTTACACCCCTTTGTTTAAAATTAGTTACGTGTTTCTGCCTAACCCAAAGGAACCTGGGTTATGTCAAGCTGTAGATGGACTTTTTCATGAGATTCACTGTCTACCTCAGTATAACAAAGTTTCATTACTTTTTAAATAAATTATTTATTTTAAAAATATGTTGTTGATATTGTGCTGATCAGCCCCTAATATATTTCTATTATCTTTTTACTGATTTCTCCCTTCTCCCTCTTATATCTGGTAACCATCAATGAATGTGTAAATCTTTCCTTGACTTTTTATACTAGTGGACACATACAGCATTTCTCCTTTTGTGATTGACTAATTTCATCCAGGTTTTATGGATTCTTCATTATTCTTTAGCTTTGCACAGTATATTGTTGTGTGTATGCACCATAGTTTTTTTATCCATTCATTCATTAATGAACACTTGGGTTGGTTCCATCTCTTTCCTAATGTGAATAATGCTGCAACAAATATGGATGTGCATAAATGTATTATTGTCCCAGCTCTTATTTTTCTAGGATATATACCTAGTAGTAGTGTCTTGGTTCTCTGGTGTTGCTATAACAGACATACTAAGAGTAGATGGCTTTAAAAACAGGAATTTAGCAGATTCCACCATGGAATTGATTACAATCTCATCATGGGGAATAACTACATCCAGCTGCCAAGCTACTCAAAACCATGGCCCAGCAGAGTTGACACACAACTTTAACAACCACATTCCACTGCTTGACAATTTGACACTTGTACAGATCTCCTTCATTGGGTAGCCTGATACTTCTAGTCCATCTGAGTGGCAACATCATATCTTTGGACTAGAAGGCCCCATTCTTATGCCGCTTGGGCATGGCAGCTCTGCCCCTCACTTTTGGGCAGCAGATATGGCCCCTTCCCATTAGAACTCATGTATAGCAGACCCACATTCCAGAACCAAGTTGGTGAAGATCTGACTCCAAAACCTAGGAGACTGAATTGGTTCCATCCTTTTAAACCCCAGAGGCCTTAGTTCTACCTTTTGAGACTGAGGTAGCTCTGCTTCTTGTTTTCTTGTTTGCTCCAGCTTCTGCCAATTACTGTCCAAAGACAACACACTCTACCAGGAAGCTTCCTGCTCAAAGACACTCAGCTTTCTTGCTCTGTGGGCTAACAAGTCTATCTCTCTGTCTTCTGATGTTCTCTGGCCTCTACTACTGTCATGTCTTTGCCTGTCTCTCTGTCATGGTCTCAAGGCAGGGATCTTGGGTCCAAAAACATGCTCTACTCCTGCTTTTGTAATTAGACATCAGTTAGAGCAGTACACCACTTTCAGTACCAATTTCTGTTTTGATTCTCTGATGCTGTTATAGCAGATATTCCAGAAGTAGATGGTTTTGCAAAGAGGAATTTAGATTCCACCAAGGAGATGATTACAATCTCATCATAGGGAATAACTATATCCAACTGCCAAATCACTCAAGAACATGTCTACCTAAGTATTTGCATATCCTGTAAATATATATGTGTATATACAGCCACCCCTCGGAAGAATGATGGGGCAATCTACTTCCGCAGTCACACTGTCTCGGAAACCCAAGGAGGGGTCTCTATGAGTTGGAACAACAACAAATAGTAAAACGATCAGGGGCAAAGTTATGAAAATGTCTTAGCCACAACCAAACACCTGGAGGTAATAAGTCACTGGGCTTGCAGGCTTAGGACTAGTCGCAGGGGATAGGTATCTCAATTTGCATAACATAGTTTACAAAGACAATGTTCTAAATCATACTGGGGTGAGTAATGACTGGGTCCTTAAAAGCTAATGAGTAGCCATCTAAGATGCAACTATTGGTCTCTTTCTCTGTCCAAAGTAGAGAAAAATGAAGAAAATCAAAGACACACAGAGTCAAATAGTCCGAAGGATGAATAGACCATGTGAACCTCAGTCTTCTTGACCATGAGAAAAGAAGGACTAGAGGGTGTCTGAGACTGTGGCCTTTAGTCCCTGCTGAAACCTGGAATAGAACTCACTCCAGTGGCTCAACTTTCCACGAAGCAATACACAGGCCTACAAGGTGAACAATAACACTAGAGATGTATTAATTGTTTAGAATGATTGAACATACAAGATTAAAAAAAAAAAAAGCAACATTTCCCCAGGCATAAAGCTCAGAAGGCAGGAAGGGCTAGAAATAAAGGACAAATGGAAAAGGAAAACACAGAGTGAAAGTGGGAAGAGTGACGTTATATTTTTGGGATTGGAATTAGTGTCACAAAACAAAAGTAAGTTAAAATTTTTAACTTTGATGTGACAAAGATTTCTTAAATACAATGACAATCCATAATCCATAAAATAACAAATTGATTAAATTAATTGAAAAGTATTGCTCTTCAAGATACTGAAAATAGCCAAAGTGATTTTGAAGAACTAAGTAAGAGGCCTCACACTACCCAATTTCAAAATGTGTTATATGGCTACAATAGTAAAACTAGCCTGGAACTGGTTTAATGATGTTGTTGTTGTTGTTATGTGCCATCGAGTCGGCCCTGACTCATAGTGACCCCAGAAATGGAACAGAATTGAGAGCTCAGAAGTAAACCCATAGGTCAACTCATTTTTGACAAATGTGCTAAGTCTTTTCACTTCAGTGGTGAAGGAGAAATCTCTTCAAGAAATATTCCTGGGAAATGATATTTTCATATGCAGAAAATGAAGCAAGATCCATTCTTCACTTCAAGGACCTAAAAGTTAAATCTGAAATCATGAAGTTTTGGAAAAAGATAGAGGGCAGAGCTATTGAATCTGTTCTTTTCAGTGACAGTTTATCAAATACAACAACAAATGCATAATCAGCAGCAGACAAAATTAGTCATTAGAACCTCATAAAAATAAAATACTTGTGTTTATCAAAGGACTTTATCAAAAGAGTAAAAAGACAACATACAGACTAGGGAAAAATTAGTAATTATATATACTATAAGAATCTAATACCCCAAACATGTATAAAACTTCTACAACTGAACAACAAAAAGTAAAATAACTTAATCAAAAAATGGGGAAAGGATGTTAATAGACACTTCATCAAAGAAGATATTCAAGCAATCATCAACCACATGAAAAGCTGCTCATTGTCATTAGATGTTAGAGAGATACAAATCAAAACTAAAATGAATATTGCATCACTCCCACCAGAATGGCAATGAAAAAAAAGAAAAAAAATAGAAAATAGAAAATAGCAAATGTTAGTGATAAAGATATGAGGAGATTGCAACACTTACTTATCACTGACAGGTATGTAAAATGGTACAACTGTTAAAGAAAACAGTATGTCAACTGGCAATTCTTAATTGAAAGGAACTACCACAAACAAACAAACAAAATAAAAAAAAAAATCAAACAAACAAAAACCTGCTGCCATCAGTTGATTTTGATTCATAGCAACCTTACATAAAACAAGGTAAAACTGCCCCATAGGTTATGGATCTTTACAGAAGCTGGCTGCTTTATCTTTCTCCTGAGGCAGCTGGCAGGTTCAAACTGCCTACATCTCAGTTAGTAGCCAGATGGTTAATCACAATGCCTCCAGTGCTCTGTAGAGCTACCATAAGATCTAGAAATTCTACTCTTAGGTATATATCCTAGGGACCAAAATAGAGACACAGATGTATACCTATGTTCATTGCAATACTATTTATAAGAGAAAAATGGTGGGGAGTGGGAGGGGAACCTAAATGTCCATCCACAGATGAATAAATAAACAAACATGACATATACATGAAATAGAATACTAATCAGCCATAAAGAGAAATGAAGTTCTGTTACACACTACAACATGATAAACCTTGAAGATACTGTTGTTGTGGTGGTGGTTGTTGGGAGTCTGTGCATTGGTTCTAATAACAACAGAACAGAAAGAAACACTATCCAGTCTTATGCCATCTTCATAATTGTTGCCGTTTAAGGCAATTGTTGCAGCCATTATGTCAAAACATCTCACTGAAGGTCTTTATCTTTTTCTCTAACCCTCTACTTTACTGAGAATGATGTCTTTCTCCAGACACTTGTCCTTCCTAAAAGATGTCCAAAGTGTGTGAGGCAAAATCTTGTCATCCTTGTTTATAAAGAACATTCTTGCTGTACTTGTTTCAAGACAGATTTGTATTTTTCTTTTGGCAGTCTGTGATATAATCAACATTCTTCACCAACACCATAATTCAAAGGAATCAATTAATCTTCAATGTTCCTATTCATTGTCCAGTTTCTCCATACTAAGGGGTGATTGAGAATGCCTTGGCTTGGGTGAGGCTCACCTTAGTCATCAAAGTGACATCTTTGAAAACCTTAAAGATATCCTTTGCAGCAGATTTGCACAATGCAATACATCATTTGCTTTCTTGATTGCTGGTCCCATGGATATTGACTGTGGATCCAAGTAAAATAAAATTCTAGACAATTTCAATCTTTTCTCCATTTAATACGATGTTTCTTATTGGTCCAGTTTTGATTTTTTTTTTTTTTTTTTTTCTGTTGAAGTGTAATCCACACTGATGGCTGTAGTCTTTGATCTTCATCAGTAAGTGCATCAAGTACTCTTCACTTACACAAAGATCCCGATGCCAATCCTGATACCACATTCTTCTTCATATAGTCCAGCTTCTTGGATTATATTGCTCAGCATTCACATTAAATAAGTATGATGAAAGCATAAAACCATGATGGTCATCTTCCCTAATTTTAATCCCCACACTATCCCCGTTCTCTGTTTCAATGACTGTTTTTTGGTTTAAGTACAAGTTGCCCATGAGCACAATTAAGTGTTCTATAATTCCCATTCTTTGAAATGTTACTCATAATTTATTATGATACACACAGTTTTATGCTTTTACATAGTCATCTTTCTAATATTCTCTGTCAGCTAAGACCCACCTGCCATCAGCAATATCACTCATTCTGTGTCCTCTTATGAATCTGACTTGAATTTCTGGCAGTTTCCTGCCAATTTACTTCTGCAAGTATTTTTAAAGTATCTTCACCAAAATTTTAATTGTGTGTGAAAGTAAAGATATCGTTTTATAATGTAGACATTCTGTTGGATCACCTTTCTTTTCAATAAGAAAAAAAATGTAAACCTCTTCTAATAGTTTGGTCTGGAATGGTTTTCCAATATTCTTGCCATAATCAAATGAATACTTCAAGCATGGCATTCATTTGTTGAATCATCTCAATTCGTAATCTGTCAATTCTTGGAGCTTTATTTCTTCCAATTTCTTCAGTGCAGCTTGGAGTCCCTCCTTTAATACAAGGGGCTCTTGATTATATGCTACCTCTTGAAATGGTTGAATGCTCACCAATTAATGTTGACACACTGACTGTCTGTATTCCTTCCACCATCTTTTGCTGCTTCCTGTGTCATTCAGTATTTTGTCTATGAAATCCTTTAATAAAGCAAGTTAAGGCTTAACTTTTTCTTCACTTCTTCAACTTCAGAAATTCTGAACATTCTCTTTTCTTTTAAGTTTCTAACTCTAGGTTTTTGTGTATTTCATTAAAATATGTTTTCTTTGTTTCAGGATTTCAAGCTGCCCTTTGAAGTCTTCTGTTCAACCTTTTTACTTCATGATTTCTTCGATTGATTTTTCTACTCTATGTTCAATAACAGATTTCTGAGTCTCTCACAGATATTAGGCTGATTTAAGTAAGTAAATCACAAAAGGAAATAATACTCTATAATTTCACTTACAAGAAAAAAAAACAATGATGGTAAATATATAGAGACCAATGGTTTTTTAGTGGCCACCTGGGGCAGGCTCACCAGAGGGCTGGCGGTTCAAACCCACCAGCCACTCCTCGGAAGGAAGGTTGGGCAATCCTACTTCCATAGTGATACTGCCTCGGAAACCCAAAGAGAGGTTGCTATGAGTTGGGGCAACTCGACAGCAAACAACAACAACAACACCTGGGGCAGGAGCAGGAGGGAAAAAGGG
>NW_006921938.1:1732870-1737105 GCF_000298275.1 Orycteropus afer afer
TGACTCGACGGCACATAACAACAATAACAACAATATTATTTACAGAGATTTTGCTTTACTCCTTAGTTTAATGAGTAGTGCCTGAGGTCTTAAAAATGTGCAAATGGCTATTCAAGATAAATAATTGGTCTCTATTTGCCTGCGGCAGCAGAGGAAGAAGGAGTCACAGGAATTGCAAAAAAGAAAAAAGAAAAAAAGAACTGGACTGCAAGTCTAACTGCCTCCATGAGTACTGTTGCTTTTACTATGAGACCAGAAGAACTAGATGATTCCTGAGCACTATTACTGAATGCTTTAATCAAGGACTCAAGAAATAAGCCTGATTCAAAATGTGGAAAATATGGAACAGAATATCAAATTCTTACAGAATCCAGACATTCCAGTTGTTTGATGCTGAAGGAACCGCTGAATCCACTCTACTCAGAAAATCTGTAAACCTTGAACTGAAACTATCCCTTGAAGTCATGTTTAAACTAAACAACAGTTTAGCTAAATTAGTAAAGAACATTTGTCTTGAACATTGGTCTCTTTTAAAGAACTGTGAGAGAGAGAGAGAGGATGAAAAGAAAAGACACAGACTAGGAGAAAATATTTGCAATGCAGATATCTGATTAAGGACCTTTACCATTAAAATATAAATGACTTCAAAACATAATAAAATAATATTCTCACTACAAAATATGCAATAGATTTGAATTTGGACTTTAAACACAGGACAAATATATGAATGGCAAATAAGAACACAAAAAGATGCTCAACATTGTTGTTGTTAGGTGCCGTGGAGTCATCTCCAACTGATAGCGACCCTATGCACAGCAGAACGAAACATCCCCTGGTCCTGAGCCAGCTCCATGATTCTTGCTACACTTGAGCCCATCACCACTGCAACCACGCCAGTCTATCTCGTTGAGGGCCTTCTCCTCTTTCTACAACCTTACCAAGCATGAAATCCTTCTCCAGGGAATGGTCCCTTCTGGGAATATGACCAAAGTAGTTGAGACAAAGTCTAGCCATTCTCTCTTCCAAGGAGCATTCTGGCTGCATTTCCTCCAGGACAGACCGGTTAGTCCTTTCAGCAGTCCACAGTACTTTCAGCATTCTTCGCCAGCACCACACAGCTCAAAAGCATCAATTTTTCTTCTTTCTTATTCATTGTCCAGCTCTCACATACATGTGAGGTGATTGAAAAGACCATGGCTGGTGTCTGGTGTACCATTGTCCTCAAGGAGACATCTTTGTTCTTCAGCACTTGAAATAGGTCCTTTGCAGCCAATTTACCTAGTGCTACATCATCTGATGTCCCGACTGCTGCTTCCATTGGTGGTGATTTTGCAGGTTCTTAATGATTCTTACTCCAATCCTGATGTCATGTTCTTCTTCATATAATCCAGCTTCCCAGATCATTTGGTCAGCATACATATTGAATAAATATGTTGAAAGTATATAACTCTGACACACTCCCTTCTTGATTTTAATCCATGCAGGGTCTCCTTGTTCTGTTCTAACAACCTCCTGGTCTCTGTATAGGTTCCTCATGAGTACAATTAAGTGTTCCAGAATTCTCATTAGTCTCAATTTTATCCACAATTTTTTATGAGCCACACAATCAAATGCTTCTGCATAGTCAATAAAACACAAGTAAACATCTTTCTGGTATTCTTTGCTTTGAGCCAAGCTCCATCTGACATGAGCAATGATCCCCTTCATTCCCTGTCCTCTTGTAAATCTAGCTTGTATTTCTGGAAGTTCTCTGTCAACATAATCCTGCAACCAGTTTTGAATTATCTTCAGTAAGATTTTTACTTGCATGTGATATTAATGATATTGTTTGATAATTTCCACATTCTATGGGATCAGCTTTCTTGGGAATGGGTACAAATATGGATCTCTTCTCTTTTCCAGTCTGTCGACTAGGTAGCTGTCTTCCAAATCTCTAGGCATAACCAGGTACGTGCCTCCAGAGGGGCATCCATTTGCTGAAACATCTCAATGGGTATTCTGTCAATTCCTGGAGCCTTGTTCTTCATCAGTTCTTTCAGTGCACCTTTGACTTCTTCCTTCAATAACATCGTTACTTGAACATATGCCACCTCCTGAAATGGATGAACACCAAACAGTTCTTTTTGGTACAGTGACCCTGTGTATTCCTTCCATCTTCTTTGATGTTTCTGCATCATTCAATATTTTGCCCATGGCATCTTTCAGTATTGCAACTCGAGGTTTAAACTTTTTTCTCAGTTCTTTCAGTTTGAGAAATGCTGAGTGTGTTCTTCCCTTTTGGTTTTCTAACTACAGGTCTTTGCACATTTCATTATAGTAATTGTCTTTGTCTGCTCGAGCTGCTCTTTGAAATCTTCTGTTCAGCTCTTTTATCTTGTCATTTCTTCCATTTGCTTTAGCTACTTTCACTCAGGGGAAAGTTTCATAGTCTCTTCTGACTTCCATTTTGGTCTTTTCTTTCTTTCTCATATTTTTAATGACCTCTTGTTTTCTTCATGGATGATGTTCTTGATGTCATCCCACAGTTCATCTGGTTTTCAGTCATTGTTGTTCAATGCATCAAATCTATTCTTTAGATAGTCTCTAAATTCAAGAGGGATATAGTCAAGGTCATATTGTGGCTCTTGTGGACTTGTTTTAATTGTCTTCCACTTCAAGTTGAACTTGCATATGAGCAGGTGATGATCTGTTCCACAATCAGCTCCTGGTCTTGTTTTGGCTGAAGATATTGAACTTTTCCATCTCCTTTTGCCACAGATGTATGCAGTCTGATTCCTGTGTACTCCACCTGGTAAATAAAGTCCACCTGTATAGCTGCCATTCATACGTTGAAAAAGGTATTTGTAATCAATAGTTCGTTGGTTTTATAAAATTCAGTCATGTGATCTCCAATGTTATTTCTGTTACCAAGGCCAAATTTTCCCACTACCAGTGATTCTTCTTTGTTTCCAACTTTTGTATTCCAATCACCAGTGATAAGCAACACATCTTGATTGCATGTTTGGTCAATTTCAGACTGCAGAAGTTGATAAAAATCTTCAATTTCCTCATTTTTGGCTTTGTTGGTTGATGTTTAAATTTGAATAATAGTAGTAGTAATGGGTCTTCCTTGTAGACATATGGCTATTATCTTATCACTGACAGCGTTGTACTTCAGGACAGATCTTGAAACATTCTTTGTGGTGATTAATGCCACACCATTCCTCTTCAATTGATCATTTCTGGCATAGTAGATCATATGGTTGTGTGATTCAAAATGGCCAAAACCAGTCCATTTCAGCTCAGTAATGTCTAGGATATCAATCTTTATCTGTTCCATTCCATTTTTGACAACTTCCTATTTTTCTAGATTCATACTTCGTACATTCCATGTTCTGGTTAATTAAAGAATGTTTACAGCTGTTTCTCCTCAATTTGAGTGGTGTCACATCAGCACCTGGAGGTCCTGAAAGACTTACTTATCCATATCATTAACCTTGGTTCTACTGTAATCAGTAAGGTCTTTCCTAATCCTATTTTAAGTGCCTTTAGATCCAAGGGGCTCATCTTTCTGCACTCTGTTGGACAAGGTTTCTTAGCTATTCCTAAAGTTGCCTAGTAATATATCAGACAGTGTTTCTCTGCTACTCATAAGGTTTTCCCTCACCAGTTTTTGAGAAGTGGATGGGCTCCCCCTTCTTCCTTGTCTGTCTTAGTCTGTAAGCTCCATTGAAACCTGTGCACTGTGTACAACTCTGCTGGCATCTGAAACACCAGTGGCACAACCTCAAACCTCACAGCAATGCACAAGCCCCATAGGATGACAAACTGACAGACAAGTTTGTCTCCTTTAGCTGCTGGAAAACTCTGGGCCTTCCCCTCACCTAATTCCTACCTGGAACCTACCACTTTGTGGTGCCCAGCTGCTCTATCCCTTTGCTGGCTGTAGGGAGCTGGAACCTACCCTGCCTCCCGCCCCTTTGCCTGGATATCCTGCCTCTCCTATTACTCTTCTTGTTATTCATTATGAAAATGCAGATGAAAACCACTTTTTAAACTTTTTGAAGAATGCTTCTTTATGAGTTATTATTTTATTTTTCATTTTATTTTATGTGATTTGAGTGAAGATTTACAGAGCAAATTCACTTTCCATACAGAAGTTCACATATACTTTATCGCATGCCATTGACCACAGTTTACCACAATGCACCAGCTCCCCTCCCACTTCCTCCCCATAGTTACCCCTTCCCAGTGAC
>NW_006921938.1:1739170-1739917 GCF_000298275.1 Orycteropus afer afer
ATAGACATACCTAATCGTTTAGCCTGTCCACCTATCTATCCATCCATATACCCATGTTTGCCTTCACTGAGAACTCAGTACTGTATATGCAAAAGAGTTCACATTTGTTGTCTGTACTTCTCATGTACCTCTCTATGTCTTTCTCATCCTCAATGCTGCCATACTGATCACTCACATTTGGTGCATTGCCCTTCTCTTCATCCAAATCAATATTTATCTCTATCTAACTAACAGCATTCCCTCCTGTCCCCTCCCACCCCTGGTAACTAACAAAGAAAATTTCTTTCTATAGATAAACCTTTCCTTAACTTTTACAATAACGGACTAATAAAATATGTGTCCTTTTGTGATTGACTTATTTCACTCAGCATAATGTCCTTGTGTTATCATTTCCCTTTTTGATATTGTTTTAGTATATGTTGAATATTTGTGCTTGTCCTCTTTTTTATTGTGAGGTGAAGATTTATCATTTTTCTTTGAGGTTACCCTATGATATATAATTTTATCCCTGAATTTAGAACAGTCCATTCTATCTTTCAACTTTCTTAACTTCCTCACCATTTAGAAATTCTGTGACTACTCAGTCTTTTCCTTCTTTTTGTTTGTAGTTGTCATCATTTGCCAATTGATGTCTCTGGTTCCCTATTTACAATCTTGTCAGCTCATTGTACTTTGGATATGTCCATAGCTGTGGTTTCTGGGTTATGTTATCTTGTGTATTAATGGTCTGTTGTTATTTGCTATTTT
>NW_006921938.1:1741647-1744037 GCF_000298275.1 Orycteropus afer afer
GCTTCTTCCTCAGGGATGTGTTCTGGGTCTGTATCCTGCTCCCTTGTTTCTACCACTTTATCCTGCTTCTTTGTGTGGACTGTGATGGTCTGTTGTTTCCAAGGCATAGTGACATCGTTGTATTTAGATCCCTGTTAACTGCTTGTGAAGAGCAGCCAAGGGTGGTTCAATCTCTTTTTGATGTATTTTTGTCGTTGGTCCATTGGTGGACAAGGAGGAAGTGGCTCTCACTCAGTAAGTGAAGTTGCAGGAGGTGTGGGTGTAGTTGTGTCTTATGAGGACTGTTGTTGTCTCCCACTAAGTTAGACACAAATTACAACAGAATAACCATTAAAAAACTAAAAGTCCATGGATGAAAAACACACCATATAATCACACAGGAACAGTAACCAAAAATAGAGAAAAGGGAAAAAAGAAGAAAAAACAAGCAAATCTGCAATATCTGGGGATAGGGCACTAAGAAGAAGAAAAAAAAAAAAAAAAAGTAGGGAAGGAATATAATAAATGAAGAAAAATACAGGAAGAATGCAAAAAGCAAAACAAGGAATGGAGTTAGTCACCAGGAAAAAAAAAGGGAGAAAAGGAAAAAAAAAACCTTAAATTTGGGGGGCAAAATTTCAACCAGGCACAGGGAAAAGAAAAAAAATGCTGAAAACTAGGACCTGGTAGGGGAAGATTAAGAATAATAATAAAAAGGACAAAAGTATTAATAATGTTAGTTGGTTTGAAATGGAAAAATACAAGCAAACTAATCACCGGGGAAAAAGAAAGCGAAAAAGAAAATAAAAATTGGTGGAGGACTGGGTAGGGCACTCAGGCTCTGTCTGACCACACAGACTGTGATGGAGTTCCTGTGGGTCCAGAAGGTAGGTGGGAGTGGGGATGGCCACACCTCCATTAACCAAGCAGGTATAGGGTGTAGTAACAAGAAGAATGTAGTACCTTTTCAGTCTTGCAGGCCCCAAGTGTCCTCGGGGTTGCTAGGAAGCAGAACGAGTTCTTAAGCCCCAGAAATCTGTAAGAGTGCTGTCTTTTTAAATATCCAAAATAGTCAAGCCGCTTTTTAAACCTTCAAAATGGCGGTGTCCTCCAGACTGGCAAAAGTCCACAGCTCAGCCCACATTTCTCTTTACCTTCTCTGTTTGTTCCCCAGCCACTGTGCACAGTCCTCTGTGCAGTCCCTGGCTAGCCGGGTGATTTTTAGGTTAATTCTTAGGTCCTACCACCACTCGGGAATCTCCAAGCCTTCTGTACTGTCTGTGCCATCAGGGTCACTCAGGTCTCTGCCAGACCGCAGTTCTGTGTGTCTCCTTTTTTGGTATTTTCACGCAAATTCTTCTGCTAGTTGGGGTTTAGTCCACTTTTGTATCCTTCCCTTCAAGGCTCAGGGGTCCAAGATTATCTTCTGTGTCTGTGTTAATTGGTTTCCCTTTTCTCTGTTGAAGAGGGTCTGTGCAGTCTTTCTGCCTAGTCTGCCATCTTGCAGGAAATCTGTGAGCTTTGTTTTTTTTTTTAATGGAAAATTCTGTGCTCTAGTTTCATATGCAGAATGAGGAAATAGTAGCACCTAATTCACTATTTTTAAGATGAAACTATTTAATATGTATAGTGCTTATACATTGCCATTTGTATGGTAAGGAGTCAATATGTATTAAAACAAACTAAACCAAACCCTTTGTGATTTTATTCTGACTCATAGTGACCATATGTTGTTATTGTTATTTGCCATAGAGTCGGACCCTACCTATAGCGACCCCTCCTTGGGGTTCTGAGGCAGTATCACTACGGAAATAGATCACAAAACCTTCCTTCCAAGGAGTGGCTGGTGAGTTTGAACTGCCAGATTTCTGGTTAATAGTCAAGTGCCTTAGGCACTATGCTACCAGAGCTCCTTAGTGACCGTATAGGACATAGCAAATTGTTCCATAGGGTTTTAAAGGCATTAAAACTTTATGGAAGCAGACAGTCATTACTTTCTCCCATGTAACATTCTGTGGGTTTGAGCTACTCACCTTTCGGTTATCAGCAAAGTATTTAATCACTAAGCCATCAGGGCTTCCTATAGAGTTTTTATGGTTATGATTTTTTGGTAGCTGATTGTAGGTGTTTCTTCTGGGGTGTGTCTTGGGTAATTTCAAACTGTTACATTTTTGGTTAGTAACTGAGCATTTAACTGTTTGCACCACTATATAGTAGTGATTATTTCATTGAGAAGCACATTACTCAGAAAGTAGCTTTGTTTAGCAATGTTTTCCTAGTCTGTGTTGTTGTTGTTGTTATGTGCCATCGAGTAAAACCCGACTCATAGCAACCCCTCCTTGGGTTTCTGAGGCAGTATCACTACGGAAGTAGGATTGCCCAACCTTCCTTCTGAGGAGTGGCTGGTGGGT
>NW_006921938.1:1744137-1745238 GCF_000298275.1 Orycteropus afer afer
TCTGGTTAGCAGGCAAGTGTCTTAGCCACTATGCTACCAGAGCTCCCTCTCCTAGTCTGTAAGAAAGGAGAATAACAACTTTGGCACATATGTTAAAAATGATTATGGGAAATATAACTTTTAAATAAAACGTTCCCAATAGATGGATAGATAGGTTGAATGATCAGGTACATCCAAGCAAAAGGGAATTATGTCCATGACCTTATATAAGGTTGGCAGATGATACATCTACATACATATTTGTATGTGCTGTAAGAATGTCAATATAACTAGAACTAAGAGGGGGCAAAGTTAAGATACCTTCTTAGGCATAGTCAATCACCCTGATAGAGTGAGTTGTTGGACTTGTGTCATTTGGACCATGGTCTCAGGGGATATCAAGCTACAGTGGCATAACATACCATGTAAAAACATTGTTCTGTATCCTACTTTGGTGAATAGTGACTGAGGTCTTAAAAAGCTTGCAAGTGGCCATCTAGATGGAACAATAGGTCTCTCCTCATCCAAGCAAAAGAAGAATTAAGAAAAACAAAGACACATGGAAAAAATTAGTCCAGAGGATTAGCGAACCATGTGAACCTCAACCTATATGACCATGAGACCAGAAGAACATGATGGTACCCTGTTATCACTGTCAACCACTCAGAAAGGGATCAGTACAGTATATCCTAGATATAGTGTGGGAACAACATAGAACAAAAACTCAAAATGATTAAAAAAAAAAACAGATTTACTGGTATGATAGGACCTGGTGTGATCCCCAAGACTGTGGCCCCTAGTTACACTTCAGGTCTGGAAATGGACCCACTCTCATGGCTTCCAGCCAAACAGCAAACAGGAATATAGGATGAGCATTTACATCAGGTAGATGCACTCAAAATTAATCATAAGAGAACAGAAGGGCAATATTTGCTCAGAGCAATAGCTTCGGGAGCAGGAATGCATAGGAAAGAAGGACACAGAGAAGAGGTAACTACAGGGAGGAAGCGGGGAAAGAGCTGTTACATTGCAGGGAATTGCAGTGAGTGTCATGAAATAAAATGTATATGAACTGATGAATGGAAAAAGAATGTGCTCTGTAAATTTTCACCCAAATCACAA
>NW_006921938.1:1745469-1750252 GCF_000298275.1 Orycteropus afer afer
TTAATATTCTTTGAGAAAATATAGGCATAGTAATTGGATAATATTATAAATATAAATTATTGAAGAAAAATCTCGTAATTTGAGCATTAGGGAGAATATAATGGGGATATTATAACCATTAGTATCATTCAAAATGAAATATTCTTAAAAAACAGTTTTTTATTTTATGGTCTCACACAAAAAAAATCATCTTTTGTGATATACTGTGATTACATAACCATTTAAAATCTAACAAGGAATTACACAACAATTTTTTTTACATCAGTTGTAAGATAAAAAGTGCTTTATTTACTGCATTTCTAGAACAAAGTATCACAAACACACACACACAAAGATACATGTGTGAGTGTTTGCATTTTATACACACACACACACATATTACAGTCACATATTTAGTGGGCTATATATCTTACCCAAGGAGCTCTGGTGGTTTAGTGTCTAAGGCATTTGGTATTTGAATGCTAACCAGAAGGTTGGTGGTTCAAACTCACCAGTTACTCTGTTGAAGAAAGACTGGGCAATCTACTTCTATAAAGATTTACCACCTTGGAAACCCAAAGGGAGATCATTATAAGTCAGAATCCACTTGATGACAGTGAGGGTTTTGTTTTCTTTTGTTTTATATATCTTCCCCAAATGGGTTCTATCCAAATGTGGCAGTATAATGTATTTAGAAATAGTGAAACAGACTGATAGATGACTTGATTAAAAGAGATAATTTTTTTATACTTATGATATGACATTTTGTTCACTCCTGAAAACCATGACAATTTTTATATGTACATTTTATGAGATTTATATACTTTCATAGAATTATTTACCACTCAATTTTATATAACCACATGGAAAGATAATAAAATTATTGCTTTTTAGATGAGATAGTGTTATATATTATTTTAGGATAAATGAACATGGATTCTAAGAAAGTAAATCTTTATATGGAATTGTCATAAATAATGAAAGTATATTTATTTAAGTGGTGAATAACTTTAAATCTTAAATTTTAATCCAAAAATATCCCATGAAATCTTAAAACTAAACAATAGTACAACACCACCAAACCCTTTGCTGTTGAGTCATTTCAATTCCTAGCCCCCCATAGAACCAAGCAGAACTGCGCCACAGGTTTTTGAAGGCTGAAACCTTTATGAAAGCAGAAGGCCATATCATTCTCCCACAGAGCTGTTGGTGGGTTCAAGACACTGCATTTTCTGTTACTAACTCCTGCTTTAGTCACCAGTGTTCCAATAGATCCATCTATATGGGATCAAATAAACAATAGCAACTTGAAAAAAATGATAGGAAACGTAAGGCATACTGAGTTTATGTAAATGGATGAGGAATGATTTAAAAAGAAGGTAAGAATGAGTGCATATCTCAAAGAAGTAATCAATGTCACTTTAATAGTACATGTAGAAATTATTTAAATAAAAAGGAAAAATAAGTAAGTGGGAAACATTAAAAAGTAATGCTAACTACTTTTTGTAAATTCTTAATGATTTATCAAGTTCATGCCAGTGACAATTAAACTTTTCAAAACATTGACAATTTATATATAAATTTAAATCTGAGAAAAAGGAAACTTAAAGGTAAAAATATATTTCTAAAATTATATCAATATTAATCTCAATATCTCACAAAATTATAAGTAAAAAATAGACATCAGCAAATTGAGTATCCAAATAACTGACCATAAAATATGTGGGACAAGGTAGCAAACTGATGTATTTTGTTAACAGACTTAAATTTATAGTGCAGTTTTAGCTTTATGGTGAAATATTTCAAAAAGTACAGAAAATTCCCATATATCCTCTTTCCACCCCTTGGATACTGCTCCTTCTATTACAAATAATTTGCATCTGTGTGGTATATTTGTTATAATTGTTTAACCAAGGTGGATGCATTATTATTAAATGAATGCAGTAATTTTTCTAATGGTTGTCTTAGAAAACACACACACATTTTGTTATACTTCTCTTCAAAACAGAACAATTTCTGGGAGTTTCACTACATTGTTGTGTAGATCTATGGGAATCAACTATATAATCAATTAAACTGCTCTGGGAGTATAAATGAACTGCTCCCATCACTTGGGAAATTATACCTACAATATCAAAAGATATTTGACATATTAATTAATTTTAATTAAAATGGATTTGATAAGAGCTTTCTAAAATTTGCTGTTTTACATAAATTTATATGCTTAATATTATTTCAAGAATTCATACTTCATAAGTCACTGCAGAAATTTATGGACATAAAAACAACAAGAACAAAAGAAATGCATAAATTTCCATACAAAATACAGTTAAGCAAAAATATTGTAGGATTCTATGTAATATTTTCTCTTCTTCATATCGGGACACACAGTTTTCCTATTTAAGGATTTAAACAAAAATAAATTATATTCATATATGTATATAGTAGAAAGTTTTTCATAAGTGTGCCAAGTGAGATATGCATAAAATATCACTAACTTTAGAATTAACAAGTAAATGTTGGTGATTGATAAATTTATTGTCCCACATCAGGAGAAAAAATAAATACATTATGGTCTATAAATTCAAGATAAAACTGAATAAAGGTGAGTATCAGTGAAAGAGCAACATATTTTAAGAAAGATGAATCTCAAATTGTAAATATAAGTGAACAAAGGTACCACAATAATATATGCATTAACCTAGTGCTGTCAATCAGTTCCAACTAATAATGACACTGTAGGACAGAGTAGAACTGCTCATAGGGTTTCCTAGCCTGTAAATCTTTACAGCAGAAGATGGCCATGTCTTTCTCCTATGGAGTGGCTGGTGGGATTGGACAGCCAACCTTTTGATTAGTAGCTGAGTTCTTTATCTACTGCAGCATTACAGCTCCTCAATAAATAAGTTATAATACAATTTTACAGGACTCTAAAGGGAAATGCAGATTGACGCTATATAAAACTATGCTGTGCAATGCTAAATTATACATGAATATAAAGTATTATATGAAAAAGTGTAAGAAAATGATAAACATCAACATCTGATAACTTTTATATAAGGAATTGATGGAGAATAATAAACATCATCACATGGAAAAGAAAGACTCACAGCTCATACATCATGCCATATATAAAAATCAACTCACTTTAGATCAGGGACCTAAATATGGGAATTAAAGTGATAAATTTCCTAGAAGAAAACATAGCAGTAGTGCTTTGAGACCTAGTTTTTAACAATGGATATTTAGGTATGATACCAATTACACTAGCAACAAATAACAAAGTAGCTAAATTGAATATCATAATCACAAACTTGTTTTCAATAAAATTCTTTAACAACCAAATGAATAGATAATCTACATACTGTGAGAAAATTTTGGAGAACCAAATATCCAATAAGGATCTAATATCCAAAATGTGTAAAGAACCCCTACAAATTAACAACAAGTACACAAAAAACAACCTGATCAAACTAGGCTAAAATATGAATAGCCATTTTATCAAAGAAGGTATAGAATTGACAGCAAACACATGAAAAGATGCTCAATACCATTAGACATTAAAACCAACCAACCAACCAAACAAACAAACTCACTACTGTTGAGATGATATGACTCAGCGTGAACCCTTCTTGGGTTTCTGAGGCAGTATCACTATGGAAGTAGATTGCCCAATCTTCCTCCCAAGGAATGGCTGGTGGGTTTGAACCTCCAGGCTTCTGGTTACCAGTCATATTCCTTAGGCACTATGCCACCAGAGCTCTCCTCATTAGACATTAGGGAGATGTAAACCAAAATTGTAATACTACTTAAGCCCCATTAGGATGATTAAGATTAAGAAATAAAACAAATAAACAAGCAAAAAAATAAAATAAAATGAAATAAATGTTGATGAGGAAGTTGAGAAATATGAATGATTATTTATGCAAAATGGTACTGACACTATGGAAAATGGTTTGAAAGTTCCTCAAGAAGTTCAACATAGAATTACCATGTTGTTGTTGCAAGTGGCTGTTGAATTGGTTCCCACTCAGTGACCCTATGTACAATAGAAATAAACACTGCCCAGTCTGTGCCATCCCTGAAATCATTGCTATACTTGAGCTTATGATTGCAAGCACTATGCCAATCCATCTCATTGAGGGACTACCCCTTTTTCACTGACTGTCTCCTTTACCAAGTATGTTATCCTTTTCCATGGACTTGATCCTTCTGATAACATGACCAAAGTACAAAAGGTAAAGTCCAACCATTCTCACTTCTAAGGAGCTTTCCAGCTGTACTTCTAAGAGAAATTCATTCATTCTTCTGGAAGTCTATGGTATTTTGGGGAACGCTGGTGCTGTAGTGCATAAGGCATTTGACTGCAAACCAGAAGGCTGGCAGTCAAACCCACCAGCCACTCTTTGGAAGGAAGGTTGGGCAATCTACTTCCAGTGATGTTACCTCTGAAAATCAAAGAGGAGTCATTATGAGTAGGATCCGACTCCACGGCAGCATGTTTTGTGTTTGGTATTTTCAATACTCTTTGCCAACACCACAATTTAAATGCATGAGTTCTTCTCTGGTCTTTCTTATTTATTGTCCAGCTTTCACAAGAACATGAGGTTACTGAAAACACCATCACTTGAGTCAGTTTTCAAAGTGACATCTTTGCTCTTCAGCACTTTACAGTAGTCTTTTGTAGCAGATTTGCTCAGTGAATAACACCATTTGATTTCTTTTTTTTTTTTTTTTTTAAATTTTAATTTGATTTGGGTGAAGATTTACAGGGTAAATTCACTTTTCATACAGCAGTTCACAT
>NW_006921938.1:1755002-1773905 GCF_000298275.1 Orycteropus afer afer
GAACTCACCATTTGATTTCTTGACTTCTGCTTCCATGAGCTTGAGTATGATTCCAAGTAAAATGAAATCCCTTACAATCTCAATATTTTCTCTGTTTATCAGGATACTGCTTATTGGTTCAGTTATAAGGATTTGTTTTATGTTCGGCTATAACACATATTGAAGGGTGTATCTGAAGAATTTCTACTCTTCAGTGTTATCCTAACTTGTTATGGTCCATAGAGTAAAATATGTTAAATAGTCAATAAAACACATGTAAACATTTTTTTCTGGTGTTCTCTGCTTTCAGACAATTAACATGATATTGTTATAAAACTTTGTGATATTTATCTAAACATTAAAAGGCCTTCTACATAGGCTAAATAAATAAATAAATAAATAAATAAATAACCCTCACTAGTCACTATACCCAAAAGAGTTGGTCAAGATTCAACTATTTCATGAGATAACATATGATCAAGAGTTGACAGTATAGAAGGAAGAAGTCTAAGCTGCTCTGAAGTCATTGCCAAAAAACAAGGCTCCAGGAATTGAAGGGATACCTATTAAGAAGTTTCAACAAATGGATGCAGTGCTGGATGAGGTCCCTCATTTATGCCAAGACATTTAGAAGAGAGCTGCCTGGCCAAGCAATTAGAAAAGATCCATATTTGTACCCATTCCAAAGAAAGGTGATCTGACAGAGTGAGGAAGTTATAAAATCGTATCATTAATATCATACACAAGTACAATTTTGCTGAAGATAATTCAAAAACTATTGCAGCACTACGTTGATAGGGAACTACTAGAAATTCAAATCTGATTCACAAGTTGGCCCGGAATGAGAGATATCATTGCTAATGTCAGAGGGAACTTGGCTAGAAGCAAAGAATACCAGAAAGATGTTTATCTGTGTTTATTGACTATGCAAAGGCTCTGAACTCTGTGGAACAAAACATATTATGGATAGCATTGTGAATAATGGAAATTCCAGAACACTTAACTGTTTTCATAAGGAAACTGTCCTTAGACCACAAGGCAGTAGTTTGAACAGAATAAGAATATACTGCATGGTTTAAAATCAGGAAAAATGTGCATCAGTCTGTGTCCTTTCACCAAATTTATTCAATCTGCATGCTGAGCAAAAAATCTGAGGAACTGGACTATGTGAAAAATGTGGCATCACATTTGGAGGACGACTTTTAATAACCTGCTACATGCAGATGATACAACCTTGGTTGCTGAAAGTGAAGAAAACTTGAAGCTCTTTTTGATGATCAATGACTACAGCCTTCAGTGTGGATTGCATCTCAAAATAAATAAAAGAAAAATCCTCACAACTGGATCAGTAAACAACATCATGATAAATGGAAAAATATATTGAAGTTGTCAAAGACTTCATTTTACTGGGATCCACAATCAGTGCCCGTGAAAGCAACAGTGAAGAAAGCAAATGACATATTGCACTGGACAAATCTTCTGCAAAAAATTCTTTAAAGTTTTTGAGAGCAAAGGAAAAATGAAGACTAATTTGCACCTAATCCAAGCCACAGTATTTTCAATAGCTTCATATGCCTATGAAAGCAGAGCAATGAGTGAAGAATACCACAGAAGAATTTATGCACGTGGTTGTGAGGTTAGTGAAGAATATTGAATGTACCATGGATTTCTAAAAGAACAAAAAGTCTTTTTTGAAGGAAATACAGCCGGAATTCATTTTAGAAGTGAAAACAGATATCTCTCTTACTTTGATCACGTTGTCAAAAGGGACCATTTCCTGTTAAAGGATAACATTCTTGGTAAAGTAGATCATCAGCAAAAAAGTGGAAGATAATCAACAAGAAGGATTGACATAGTGGCCACAATGATGACCTCAAGTACAGGAAAAATTATGGTGCGGAGCAGGAGTAGGCAAGATTTAGTTCTGTTGTACATAGGGTCGATATGAGTTGGAACTGACTCAACAGCACCTAAAAACATCAAGAACATAATAATATCACCTTCTGTAGAACTAAAGACTATCATTTAAAATGTCTCATAAAAATATGTGGACAGTTTTTACAGATTAATTATAAAAGGGGATGTTTTGACTGTTTCAATAAAATGGTTTTGTCAGAGTTTTTGCTGTGAACACTAGAATATTATTTAAAATTATTTTTCCATTCATGATTTGTCTTGTCTTGTTGTTGTTGTTGTTGTTATGTTCTGTCAAGTCAGATCCAACACATAGTGACCCCTCCTTGGGTTTCTAAGGCTGTATCACTATGGAAGTAGATTGTTCAACCTTCCTTCTGAAGAGTGGGTCATTAATAAAAATTGGAATGATAGTGACAATGGATCAATACCAATACATTAAAGTGTTGACTTGCATTATTTTCTGATCAAGTAGTTAAATTTTCTTAGCAACTTGAGGCAATTTATCTCTTACAGTCACATCCTCATCCTCTGCTTTAGAGAAACATTTCTCACTCGTTCCACAGGAAATTAATAAACGTGCTGTGAATAATAGGTTCTTTAATTAAATATAATCAAACAACTGGGTTCAACAAAATTTGTTACTTTTGTGTTAAACTTCAAATAGCTTTTAATTTGGTATACTCTGTTATGATATTCTTAAATGAGATCAGTTGTGCAATATTTTACAAAAGTATTTTAAAATAAATTCATGCTGTATGGACAATCACATATTGCTACGTAAAATTTTTGATCAATATGATACTATGTGGTTTATTCAGTTCCAAACTTGTGATCCATTTTTAGTAATTGGGCTCCTCCATTGATTCTCACATAAAAATTCCACACTGCTTGCACTTATGGTAATTGGATTGCTATCTAGAATCCTTGCATTGAAGATTGTATCTTGGTATTGAAGATTATATCTTGGTAAACACATAATACCAAGTGTTTTAGAACATTGCCTTGCTTTCATTTGCCAAGCTTTCATTTATTTTTTTTAGCAGTGTTCAACCCTATTCCAAAAAAATGTATAGTTTTCTAATATATGATTAGAAGCATTTCTTAACACATGTTATACTGCTATTGTTCTCTTGACCAATGAATTACTTATAAATTGCTTAAAATTTATTAGAAATAATTTATTGGAATCCATCAGCCCAGCTGCAGTCAGGTCTAGGACCATAGTAAGATCTTCTTGTGAAACGTAGTACTATCTCTGTTGTTATTGCTAGTTGATGTTGAGTTGGCTGTGATTCTTGGCAACTTCTTGTACAGCAAAACAAGTTTGCTTGGTCTTACATAATCTCCATGATTGCTGGTACATTTTAGTCATTTCTGAGTGCCTTCCAACTTAGGGAACTCATTTTCCAGTACTGTATCGAACAATATTCTGTTGTGATCCATAAGATTTTCCTTAGATAATTTTTGAAAGCAGATTGCCAAGCCATTGTTTCAAGTCTGTCTTAGGCTGGAAGTCTGATGAAATCTGGTCACCATGGGTGACCTGCTGGCATTTGAATAACCTGTGGCATATCTATCAGTATCATAGCAACACATAAACCACAACAGAACTACAAACTGATGGATAGGTCATAGGCTCATAGTGTTTCCACCTCTAGTGGAGAAGGTGGTGTGTTCAAACCACTAGCTTTTGGATTAGCAGCTGGATGCTTTAAATACTGAGCAACCACAGGATAGAAAATATCTGAGAACAAGGTTGATATTTTAGCTAGGGTAGCCAGAGAATACATTAAAAAGCAGTTAACTTTGCTTAATTGGCTGAGACAGTTGGGGGACCTATGGTGCTTATCCAGACAAAATCATTGAAAAGAATAAGAACAGCAAGTGTAGGGAGAAACTGGCCTTGTAAATAACACCTAATAACTTTGCGATGACATGTCAGAATAGCGATGCTAGACAAAGAAAACCCTAAAAATTTCCAGTGACAACATTAGTTTGTTTAAGCAAAGATATAAGAAAAATCAAATTAGACTATGTAAATTTATAATTATTTCTTGCTAAATTTTCAATGCCAATGTTAGTGTTTTATTGTTATTGCTATTTGTTTTTGTTTATTTCTACCTCATCTTCATTTATTTATTATTATTCATTTATTCCATCAGCTTTCTTTAATATTCTTGCTACACTTATAAAATATTAGAGTCCCTGGGTGATGCAAATGTTTAATGTGCTAGGCTTCTAATGAAAACATTGAAATTTTGAAAAGCACCTTGAAAGAAAGGCCTGGTTATCTACTTCTGAAAACTTAGCCAATTAAAATCCTAGAAAGTACAGTGTGACTTTGACACACAGGGGTTCACTGTGATTGTGAGCAAACTCTTTAGTTATAAATTTTTTTTTTTTTTCCTTTTCAAGTGGGCTCCTTGAGTACAATATATATTTTAGTGAAATTTGTCAATAAGCTGACTTTATCTTAAAATGAGTAAGGAGTAAGCAGGTGGGTTAGATCCACCTTTTTCTGTTATACTGCCAAAATAAGGAAGGCTTTATACTCTGTTTACTGTGGTAATACTGGAAAAAAAATATCCCCCAGAAGATCATAGAATAATTTCACGATTTTATTTCTTACTTTAGCCAAGAGGCAAATGTTGTAAATCTCAGATTTGCAAGCACAAGATAGAAGTGGCATGTGGGGAAAAAGGCTACAGGTGAATTTTGTACTCACTTTACAGCCAGTTTTATAGATAAGTAGTTTTTATTTTTGACATATGTGAAGAACTTCTGAGGAAGAAATATTTCTACAGCTCAAAATCCTTCTTATGTGGATCATTTTTGTCATTCTAAAGCTTTATGTAACATTTCTTCCTGAAAATTTCTCAAAATCTTTGATCACAGATAACTTCCACTTAGTCATTTCCAGGATCCTTGTAATTCAATCCCTTTCTTACATTTCTACTGTCATTTAGATGAATTTTCAGAGGGATGTACCTCATTATTTTGGATAAAACCATATAATTTTTTAAGCTTGTGCAAAACTCAAAACACAGATGTGACACAGCATTTCACTATTTTCATTAACTTTATTTATTTATAAGTGAAATTCCCCTTCTTCTCTATTCATGATTTTTACATTTATAGTTCTTTTCCATAAAAACCCACCTATTTACATTCTGGGAGCTCTGGTGGCATAGTCCCTAAGGCATTTGACTGCTACCCAGAAGGTTGGTGGTTCAATCTTCCCAGCCAATCCGGGGAAGGAAGAATTGGCAATCTACTTCTGTAGTGATACTGCATTTGAAACCCAAGGATGGGGTTGTAATGATTCAGATCTAACTCAAGGGCAGTAAGTTTTTTTTTTGTTGTTGTTTTTTAATTTAAGTTCTACCGTGACAAGGTACAATTGGGCCTGTAGTAAAAACTTCAGGTAAATTCCATGTCCTAAATTAGCTCCTTCATAAATATATTCTGAATATTACTGCTTTCTAAATTTTGCTTTCGCCATTCTTATTTATTTATTTATTTTTACTTTGATCCATTATTTTGAGTGCTTTCTCTCATTTTTCCTTATTTCAGTTACCAAACAAATTCTGACAACTCTTAAATCTCTACCTCTACCTCACTTTGGGAGCTCTGGTAGCATAGTGCCTAAGGCATTTGACTGCAAACCGGAAGGCTGTAGGTTCAAAACCACCAGCCACTCTCTGGAAAGAGGGTTAGCTTCCGTAGTGATACTGCCTCGGAAACCCAAGGAGGGGTCGCTATGGGTCGGATCTGATTCCACAGCAATGGTTGCCGTTGCGTTTTACCTCACTTTGCTGAATCACTGGGTCATCAGAAGCAGCATTTCTTAAATTGAAATTATCATATTTTGTCCAAATATCATTGGTCAATTATATATTTTACCTTATTTAATGTACTATAATATATGTTCACTCACGTTATAATACCAAGATATAAATTTGACTCTGCCACATTTGATTGCTACATGCTACCAATTGTAAAGGTCCTGATCATTCAGATTACCAAGTGATGTGTATATTAATTTCTTCCTTTCTTCTTAAGCACATCTAGAATTACCTAATATAAAGTCAGTTTTCCTCCTTTAACTTCTGAATTGTTGAAAAGGTAATCTTAAAATTAAAACGCGTTTGTCCCAATTCTATCTTCTTCAGTACTACCGTAGTGACAAATTTAAAGTGTAAATCTCACCATAGCCACACCTATCGTGCCAAATCACTGCATTTGGATAAAAGCCCAGCCTATTCTTATGATTTTAATGTTTTTACCTTTAAACTCTCAAAACTCACCATTCTCTTTTTTATATGTTATTCTTCAAAAGAACTAAACTTCTTCCATAGGCATGCCATTTTATTTAAAGTAATTAATCATTTAATATATCCATTCACTCATTTTGACCTTTACCTATATGGTAATACTAATGCTTTTTACATTGTTTGAAATATCTAGTTGCCTCTTTAGGAGCTCTGGTAGCATAGTGCCTAAGGCACTTGACTGTTAACCAGAAGGCTGGCGGTTCAAACCCACCAGCCACTCCTCGGGAGGAAGGTTGGGCAATCTACTTCCATAGTGATACTGCCTTGGCAACCCAAGGAGGGATTGCTATGAGTCAGGTCTGACTCGACGGCATGTAACAACAACAACAGTTGCCTCTTTACCATAAAGACGTCATTTGTGTACAAAATCCAACAAGAAACCTTCCATCATTCCTGTTGTGTTAAACAATACTTGATAATCCCTAGAAGGGTTCACTTGGTACAAAGTAAAAGTCACTGGTAGCAGTGTCAGCATGATCACATGGGGTACCCACTTCTCAAAGGAAACTGCAGAATGATTGCAGTGATGTGGCTCTGAACTGTGGAATGCTGGCAGGCACTAGAAGCAGGGAGAAGGAGCACCTCCTGCCAATACCCTGATTTCGGCCCAGTGAAATTTATTTTTGACTTCTCTTCTCCACAACTATAAAATAATTAATTATTATTCTTTGAAGTCATCAAATTTGTGGTCATTTATTATGACAGCATTAGGAAATGTATACAAATTTCTTGCACAAGTCCAATTAATTCCTTGTTTTGTGGCTAGCCAGCAGGCTAAGAAATATTTTTGACACACAAAAATTGTTTGAAATTCAAAGTTAAGTGTCTGTAACGAATTTCTTAGAATACTACTATTTTGTCTGTGACAGCTTTTGCCTTACAACAAGAGTGGTGAGTTGTTGCCACAGACCATATGACCCCCAAGCTGATAAATTTAGCTCCCTTGCCTTTGTATAAAAAGTGTGCCATCCTTGAAATGGATAATTTTATAACTTTTCATATCAGTCTCCAACATTAAATTGTGATTTTCTAGATCTGAATTGATTTCTCCATGCATTTTACAAATTGCTGTGGCTCTTTATTGCTTTAGAGAGGACTTCTGACTCAGAATGACTCCATGTACACAGGGTTGAATTGCCCACAGGGTTTTCAAGGCCATCTTCTGGAAGCAGATAACCAGGCCTGTCTTTGGAGTATCCTCTGGGTGGGTTCAAACTGGCAACCTTTTGGCTAGTACTAAAGCACCACCGTTTGTACCACGCAGGGATATAGTACAAGTTAAATAAAGGTTTAAAATCAAACAAGCAAATGATTTGCTGTTGCTGAACTATGAAGAAAAAAGCATTACACCTACTCAAATATCAAAATATCTATGTATTACTTAGTTACAGTTTTACTTCATATAAACTTTGACTATTTTTTCCTAAATAAATAAAAGATTTAAAAATAATTAATGTATTTTTGCAATATATTATATATAAAAAGAGAATATATGATCAAGATTAAGCTGTTAGCTAGGACACATTACATCTTAGAATGGATGGATTTTGAGATTATTAAAATTATTGCTATGCTGATATTGGCAAAAAGAAAAATATAAAGAAAAAATTGGGGAAGAATTTTTAAGAAACAGCATAAGAAAAGTGCTATTGTTTCCATATATTTAAGATATTTTTTGTAAATACAAAAAGTATGTTTAAGGGCCACACTTTCACATACATTACTGATTTTAAATTTGAATTGAAACTAATAAAGAGTTAAATATCTAAATTCTTAATGTAGAGAGAATTAGAAGTAATGGAGATAAAAGAGTATAAAATATTAGCTAACATGGAATCTTATGATTTACTATGTGATTGAAGAGTTTGAAGTTTATATTCTTCTGTAATGCATGCTTTGCTGCTAATTGACTTATTCTAAATGACAAACTTGTAATTGGTAGTTACTGAAGCACATATTCTCAAAGGTCGTGAAACCCCAGAGAATGCTGAGTGAGAAAACTTTCACATAAGATATAGCTATTTCTGAAGTCAGCATAAAACCAAGCTTTGTACTTTATCAACTTATGAAGTTTAAAGGCTATGCTAATACAAAATGTATATTCATTTTCATAAAAGAGTCCTAAAGAGAAAAAAGTCAAACATGAGTTCATAGAAAGAAATGATGAAGAATTGAAAAACTTTAGGTTACTATCATTTAAATAGCTTCTAAGTTTAAAATTAACATTAAACCTTTGAACAGAGAAAATAATCCTGCTGTTCATCTGCTCCTAGAGTAAAGTATCCTGTGCAAAATTCCATGGAGACATATGCACTGAATTCTCATTTCACTTTTGTAATACATTACATCTTTTTTGAAAGTACAATCTTTTCTTATTACTGGAAAAATGAATTACATTTGTACTTGAAAATGAAGGGGCAATATCTTTTTACTCTTAATTACAACTCATACTTTCTGGGGATGAAAGACAATGAGAAGTACAGCTTAGAGGCTACAAAAGACACTAAAAGGTGATCCTTTCTCCAAATATTATTACCAACTCTATCCTATCATATTTTGTTACCCCTACTTAAGTTTTACAAAATTAATTTTTTTTTCTATTTCTCAAGATACATGCATGAAATAGTTGTCATACAATTAACCAGGTTCAAAAATAGTTTTCTATTAATGAATAAGACTGCAGTTTTCCGTGGAGGACAAAAACCATAAAGCTTTTGTCATTGAGTCAATTCCAACTCATGGCAACCCTATGGAACAGAGCAGACCTGCCCTATAGTGTTTCCAAGGTTGGGATCTTTATGGAAGCAAGCTGCCATGTCTTTTCCTAGTGGAATAGCTGGTAAGTTCAAACCAGTTAACAGAAGAGCTCTTAATCACTTCACAACCAAGGCTCATTTGTGAGGGTCAGGCATCTACATAATGATAGAATGAGGTTTTATAGCTCCTTAAAGAACTGTAAACAAAACAAAACAAAAAAATCTCACTGTCATCGAGTGGGATCTGAGTAACCATCCTTGGGTTTCTGAGCAGTATCTCTACAGAAGTAGATTGCTCAATCTTCCTTCTGAGGTATAGCTGGTAGATTTGAACTGCCAGCCTTCTGGTTAGCAGTCAAATGCCTCAGGCACTACATCACCAGAGCTTCCTAAAGAACTATACATAGCATTTTATTTTAATTATGTATGGAATGTATAGTATAAAGATTTAGTGTTACTTGAGGGTAATGAGTTGGCTCAAATCACAGCCTAAACAGTTCTAACTGCATGGTCGGCGACAAGGTATGTGACATTTGAGCTTCAAGTTCCTCAGTGAATTCCCATTTGTTTAAAAAATGGAAGATTCTATACCTACCTGAGGTCATTTTTATTAGGATTAATATTACATGAGCACTTAACCACCTCTCAAAGACAAGATTTTATTTGCATGAAAAATTATTTTAACTTATGTAATTTTTGGTTTTGGCTTGGTTTTCTTTTGTTCTTTATTTTAGAAAACAAGCAAAACTTTTGTGTCCAATGTACTGGGCTATAAGAAAAATTGTAATACCAAATTTACATTGAATTAATCCATCGTGACTATTCAATCATTATATCAATGGTTGATTGATACTGAGCATTTCTGGTTGGTAGTTTCTGTTAAGTCTGTTCCAATTCTTGGTGATGACAAGTGTGAAGAGTAGAAATGTTCCATAAGGTTATCAAGGTATTGACCTTTCAAAAAAAAAAAAAAAAGCTTGGCCTTATTGCCATTGAGGGTAAAAAGACATTTTCAACTCAATCTTCTTGAATTCTCATAATGATCATTTTATAAAAATAAAATTGAAAACAATTTTTTCACAAATGTATAAACAGACTAGGAAGCAGAGTAAAAAAGCTAAAGATTGAAACTTTGATGCTATAAACATAAAAATAAAGTTGGAGTACTCTATTACTGTCCAGGAGATACATTCAGTAACTCATACCAGAGATACTGTCAATCACATAATTGCTGCTTAAAATATTCATGGTTATGTGAGCAATAGGAGTTCTGGTAGCATAGTCTAAGGCACTTGACTGCTAAACAGAAGGCTGGCGGTTCATACCCACCAGCCACTCCTTGGAAGGAAGATGGGGCAATCTACTTCCGTAGTGATACTGCCTCGGAAACACAAGGAGGGGTTGCTATGAGTCAGGTCCAACTTGATGGCACATAACAACAGCAACAACAACAACATGAGTAATGTTATATATTTTTATTGATTAATATATTTATATACTAGTGGCATAGTGCGTAAGGCATTTGACTGCTAACCAGAAGGCTGGCAGTTCAAACCCCCCAACCACTCCTTGGAAGGAAGATGGAGCAATCTACTTCCCTAGTGATACTGCCTCGGAAACCCAAGGAGGGGTTGCTATGAGTCAAAATTGACTTGACGGCGTAATACAACAACATATGTTTATATACTTATAAAAAATTACTTATAACTATGTTGTTGTTAGGTGCCATAGAGTCATCTCTAACTCATAGCAAACCTATGCACCGTAGAAAGAAACACTGCCTTGTCCTGTACCAGCCCCATGATCCTTGCTATACCTGAGCCCATCTTTGCAGCTTCTGTGTCAACCCATCTCATTGAGGGCTTTCCCCTTCTTAAATATAGAGTCAGTGATATAGAGATCTTGAAGTATTTATGTAAAATGGTCTTTATATCCTATAGAATCTTTGGAGAATATTCTCAGTGAGATAGCAAATGATAGTAAAGACAATATACACACTGTCAACAGACACACCTGATTTTGAACCCCTCGTAGTTCTATATATTGAATAATTTTTTGCAAGATACTTAATATCCTTAATCTCTTTTTCTTCATCTATAAAATTGAGATTATAAAGTTTAATCCATAATATTTTTCTGAGTTTTAACTGCAATAATGTGAATAGAGTGCCTAACACATATAGTGGTGTGAAACAGTGAAGTTTTATGCATTGACTACAAGAGCATGTATTATGATTATTAAATAATAATGATTGGTCCAGAAGGAAAAGTGTTGTGTAGAATAATGGGGAAGAATCAAGGTTAACTTTACAAAAAAAAAAAAAAACAGGAAATGAGTTACTATACTCTGAGACACCTTGTTATGTTAAAAATGCCTTGTTAATAGAGACAGAAACAATAAGATAACTTAGTTATGTTACATTCACAATGTAATATGGTACCCTTTCTGTTATAACATGGATACGACCCAAGACTGGCAGAGAGCTAGGCTAATAGAACTGATGACCTTGTACAAGAGCATACATAGATTCCACTATGGTTGCTCAGGAAGTGGTATAATTCCCCTTCACAATTTCTAGTAGTATATTAATGAGCAGCAGACATATAGAAATAAACAAATCCACAAATAAGATCAAGAACACATTGATCCAGGTAGCTCCACACAGAATTTTCAAGAAAGACATAGGGGTCCTTGGGCCTTTAGACAAAACATGAGGCTAGTAAAGGGTAGGTTTTGATTTAAATATAAAAAAAATTAGAATGAAATTGTTTCAGTATTACTATTCTGTTACTTCTCCTAATCATTCTGGTTAAATTTCTATAGGCAATTTTTATGCCTATTGCTTGATATTTTATAACCCTTGTTATTTTTTTTAGGGGGGAAAAATCCTCTGGGAAATGGAAGTTCACTATTATGATGTTCTATCAAAGTGTCCTGAAAATGGCACAGTAGTAAAAAATCTGTTGTAGTAGCTGCCACCAGGAGCTCTGGTAGCATAGTGGCTAAGGCACTTGACTGCTAACCAGAAGCCTGGCCATTCAAACCCACCAGCCACTCTTCGGAAGGAAGATGGGGCAATCTACTTCGGCAGTGTTACTGCCTCGGAAACCCAAGGAGGGGTCACTATGAGTCAGGTCTGACTCAATGGCACATAACAACACAACAGTAGCCACCACCATCCTTACAAACATCCAGAGGGTTAGGATCTCTTAGTATAGGGAGTAGAAAAAGGAGTCACCACTGATAACAATAGCATCAACATCACCTCCACTGGTGAAACCTTAACATATCAACATTAACATATCTAATCCTTATTGTGTGACAATGAAATCGATTTAAAGAGTATAAATAACTTACAATCAACAGAGGATGGATCCACATCTCAGGTACAAGCTTTGGTACATATTATTTTGTCTACACCATTATTGCTGCTTGTAAAATATATGAAATATCCTATTTTATCAGTCATGAAGGTGAGATCTGAAATGTTCCAGGCATAAGAGAATTTGGAGCCCTGGTGGCACAGTGGTTAAAGTTATTGGCTACTAACCAAAAAGTCAGCAGTTTGAACCTAGCAGCCGCTCCTCAGAAGAAACATGTGGAGGTCTATATTCATAAAGACCACCATCTTGGAAACTCTATAAGACAGTCCTACATGTCCTATAAGGTCACTTTCAGTCAGAATTGACTTGACAGTAGCAAGTTTAAAGAGAATTTAAAATATATCTTTTAAACAAATCATAAATGTTTTTAATATATGAAGCGTAAAAGCAATTTTGGAAGTACACTGAATTAACCATTTGAAGTAAAATTCTAATTATCTCATCATACATTTATTTTCATTTAAATCTTTGTATTCATATAGATATCTATATGAATATATAGATGTGTATACACACACACACACACACGCACATATATGGAGAGAAAGACTAGATTTGTAAAATTATTCTAGGAAGAACTATTAATTTTTTGTCATCTTATCTATGAATAAATCCCTTCTAACACCACATTTCACTGAAGTGAAATATACCTACAAGCAATAAATATCATTCATGGAATTTGGTAACTTGCACTTTTAACTATTAAAAATATTTTAGTCACTCTCCATTTAAAATATTTGTTACTGACTATATTTTATTTACATTTTGAAATTCTCAACTTTAGCATCTAAATATATAATTGTTCACTTAAAAATGAATGACTTGGCTTTTACAAAATATTTATTATATCATATTTAGAAAATTTTCTAGTATGGAAGTAATAATTAAGGTACAGAGTACTTTCTCTACAAAGGTAGTTACCATCAGTCCCCTTCAGCAAAAGACTAAGAGGAACATAGGTATAGTTAAAAAATTTGGTTTATTACTCATTGTGCCCACGGAGATCTTCACTGTGGGAGATTATAGAGTGTCTCAGTAAAATGATGTTAGAAAGAACTTAATATAGTATTTGGGTTTTAGTTAGGTGATTTTGGGAAAAGTTTAGAGAAGTAAGAATTTGCTCTAGATTGGATTATGTAAGTAAGCAGGGATAAGTTTGTCACTGCGTAATTTAGAAGTAGCCTTCACTTACTCTTTTAATGATAGAAGGAGGATTTGGTATTTTATAGGAAGCACAGGGAAGGACCTAGTTTTGTTTGTACTTAGAAAAAAAATATTTATATTAAGTGGTCTTCTTTTGCCTCATTTTACCATGATCTAGGCTTAGTCGGACGTTTCTATTCTGAGATTTTTTTTTTTATTATTTTTTATTTTCTTCTTCTTCTTCTTTAATGTCTAAATGGAGAATCTGGTTAAGTAGTGGTTAAAGCATTTGGCTGCTAACCATAAAACTTAGAGTCATTCAAACCCACTTGCTGCTTTGTGGAAGAAAGATGGTGCAATTTATTCCATTAAAGATTTACAACTTTGGAAATCCAATGAGAATTGCTGTGAGTTGGAAATGACTTGTTGGCAGTGAGTTTTTTGGTTTTTAAATGGAGAATAGCATGACTTAGTTATGAATGCTAGGTCACCTTCTGAATGTCAAAACTGTTTTTCATTTTCTTTTTTTTTCCTGGACTCACTATCTCTATATGAAGCTAGGACAACTGGAAAAAAAGATCAATATCCTAGGCATTAGTGAGCAAAAATAGACTTATATTGGTCATTTTTTATCAGAAAATCATATAGTCAACTATTCTGGGGGTAACAAAACAAAGAGGAATTGTGTTGCATTAATCATCAAAAAAAAAAAAAAAAAATTCAAGATCTGTCCTGAAATATTGTGCTATCAGTAAAAAGATAATATCCACAGGCATACAAGAAGGCTAGTTAAAAACTAAAATTCACTATTGTCGAGTTGATTAGACTCATAGCAACCCCTCCTTGGATTTCCAAGGTTGTACCTCTATAGAAATAGATTGCTCAATCTTCTTCTGAGGAGTGGCTGGTGGGTTTGAACCACCAGACTTCTGGTTAGCAGTCAAATGCCTTAGGCACTAAGCCAACACAGCCAGTTAATAAGACTATTGTTAAAGTTTATGCAGCAACCACTAAAGCCAAAGATGAAGAAATTAAAGGTTTTTACCAACTTCTGCAGAATGAAATTGATCAAACATGCAATCTAGATACGTTGATAATTGATGCATTGATGGTAATTGGAATGTGGAAGTTGGAACAATGAAGACAGATCAGTAGTTAGAAAATATAGGTTTGGTGATAGAAACAATGCCAAATATAAGGTAGCATGATAGAATTTTGTAAGGCCAATCATTAATTTGTAGGTGATATCTTTTTCAACAACATAAGCAGTGATGATACATGTGGACTTTTCTGGATGGAATACACAATAATCAAATCAACCTGTATATGTAGAAAGAGATAACAGAGAAGCTCAATATCATAAGTCAGATCAATGTCAGGGGCTGATTGCAGAACAGGCCATTGATTGTGCATATGAAATTTCAAGTTGAAATTTAAGAAAATTGAAATGAGTCCATGCTATCCAAAATATGACTTTGAGAATATCACACCTGAATTTAGAGGTCATCTCAAAAATATATTTTATACATAGAACGCTAATGAACTAGACAAGTTGTGAGAGGACATCATGCATGAAGAAAGCAAAAGTTAATTAAAAAGAAAGAAAAGAAGAAATGGATGAGAGAAGAGACTCAGAAGCTTGCTCTTTAGAGAAGTTAAAGCAAATGGAAGAAATGATGAAGGAGAAGAGCTAAACAAATTTCAAAGTGTGCAAGAAGACAAAGTAAAATATAATAATGAAATGTGTAAAAACCTAGCATTAGAAAATCAAAAGGGAAGAACATGCATGGTATTTCTCAAGGTAAAAAGAATAGAAAAAAATTGAAACTTTAATTTGCAATACTGAATGATTCTGTGGGAAAAACATTAAACAATTCATGAAACTTCAATTAAGTGGAAGGAATGCACAGAGTCACAGTACCAAAAAGAATTAGTCAATGTTCAACCATTGCAGAAGGTAGCATATGATCAACCTTCAGTGTTATTGAAGGAAGAACTCCAAGATACACTAGAGGCATTGATGAAAAACAAGGTTTCAGGGATTGATGGAATATCAATTGAAGTATTTCAGCAAATGGAGTAGCACTGGAGGTACTCACTTGCATATGCCAAGAAATGTGGAAGACAGCTACCTGGTCAACCAACTGATCTGTGTGTGTGTCTATACAAAGAAAGATAATGCAAGAGACTGCAGAAAATATTGACCAGTATCATTAATACCACAAGCAAGAAAATTTTGATGAAAATAATTCAAACACAGTTTCAGAAATACTGTCTTAAACTGGGTTCTCTAGAAAAGCAACATCAGTGAAGCTCATATAAGTATATAGAGAGAGATAGATTATCTCAAGGAAATGACTCATGCAGTTATACAAATTGGCAAGGATGAAGTGTATGGGTCAGATGTCAGGCTGGAGGCTCCTGATTCACATAGTATTAAATGCTGATAAACTCAAAATCATCCAGTCAGATGGAAAGCTGCATGTTGGGAAGCAAGTTGCTGGCTCATACAGTGCATAGGCTGCTAAATACAAGGTTGGCTGGTAAGATGGCAGACTGATGGTTAAGGTTCAAAGAACTGCAGTTCAGATATAACTAACAAATATACATCCAAAAACACATTAGCTCCATTCCAAACTCATTGCCGTAAAGTCCGATCTGACTCATAGTAACCCCTCCTTGGGTTTCCAAGGAAGTATCACTATGGAAGCAGATTGCCCAATCTTCTTTCTGAGGAGTGGATGGTGGATTTGAACTGCCAGGCTTTTGGTTAGCAGTCAAGTGCCTTAGGCACTATGCCACCAGAGCTCCTTATTATATAAATGAAGAAAACAAAAATATTTGATGAACACATACCAGGAAGAAATACTGAGAACAATCACAGACCTCATTTCTGTAACTAGTCATGTGGTTGTAACTCCTATTTAGAACTACCTTCTTCCACCACCCATTCATTCTGTATTCTCTTTGCCTACAGCAAGTGTCTTAGCTTCTTGTGGTTCTTTGCTTGGTGTTGTTGTTGTTGTTGTTGTTATGTGCCGTCAAGTCAAACCCGACTCATAGTGACCCCTCCTTGGGTTTCTGAGGCAGTATCACTATGGAAGTAGGAGTGCCCAACCTTCCTTCTGAGGAGTGGCTGGTGGGTTTGAACCGCCAGCCGTCTGGTTAGCCGGCAAGTGTCTTAGCCACTATGCTACCAGGTGAGGTGACCTAATCTTAATTCCTCAAGTAGGACCATCAGATAACATTTTGGAATTGGGTTGCTGCTGTTTTCCATTGAAGTTATTCACAGAGCTTGATGGTAATAAAAGATATCTTAAGGAATTTCCTGGATTCCAGACATCCTCATCTTTACCTTTATTATGTAATGTCCACTCAATATCTCCTTGATAATCAGTATCAGTCACACTAACCAATAAAATAACTCCTCTTTTTGCTTGTTGATCCAGAGATGAATAATCAAAGTGACTGGAAGATATTCTTAACTTCTAGAACAACAGATTCAGTATTCCTTGCTTTGTAGCTAAGATATTCAGACCTGAAGAATGTAAGATCATAGGGATAGGAAAAAAAAAGTTTTTTTTAGTGAGTCACTAAGGGTAATAAAAGTGGTGCCACTCCCATCTTCACCCTTTGGTTCATGGACCCATGAGTCCTGGATACTGGAGAAATAGAACCATATATTAAATGGCCAATCTTCTTTCTGTTGTACTGGTAGCTGTGTGTTTCTATGAGGCTGGAGGCTGTGCCACCAGTATTTTGAAAAATATTAGTGTTTTTCAACCTATGGTGAATAGGTTTCAGTAGAGCTTCCAGACTAACACAGACTGGGAAGTAAGACAGGGCCATACACTTCTGAAAGAATGGGCCACTGAAACTTTATGAATAGCAGTAAAATACTGTCTTATACATTACTAGAAAACTTTATGAAGACCCATGAAACATTGTTTGATACAGTGCCAGAAGATGAGCCCCTCAGACTGGAAATCACTCAAAATATGTCTTGGGAAGGGCTACCGCCTCAAAGCAGAGTGAATCTTTAAGATGTAGATGGAGTAACCTTTCAGGACCTTCATTTACTGATGGAGCATGACTTAAAATGAGAAGAAACATATGTAACATATCTTTAATAGTGGGAACATGGAATGTACTAAATAAGAATCTAGAAAAATTGGAAATTGTCAAAAATGAAGGGGAACACATAAAGATCAATATTCTAAGCATTAACGAGCTGAAATAAACTCATTTTGGCCACTTTGAATTAGACAATCATATGGTATACTATTCCAGGAAAGACAAATTAAAGAGGAATGTCATAGAATTAATAGTCAAAGAGAACATTTCAAGTTCTATTCTGAAGTACAATGATGTCAGTGACAGGATAATATCCATACCCCTACAATGTATACAAGTTAAAAGCATTGTTATTTGAATTTAAACATCAATCACCAAAGCAAAAGATATTTTGAAGCTTATTACCAATTTCTGTAGGCTGAAAATGACCAAATATGCAATCAAGATGCATTGATTATTGTTAGTGATTGAAATGTAAAAGCTAAAAACAGAGACACATCAATAGTTGGAAAATTTGGATCTGTTGATAGAAATGATACTGAAGACCACATGATAGAATTTTGCAAAACCAACAACTTATTCAATGCATATACCTTTTTTCAATAATGTAAACGGTGACTATATGCACGAAGTTTGTCAGATGGAATCCACAAAAATCAAATTGACTACATATGTATAAAGAGGTGATAGACAAGCTCAATATCATTAGTCAAAACAAGGCCAAGTGTTAACTGTGGCACTAACAATCAATTGTTCATATGCAAGTTAAAGTTGAAACTGAAGAAAATTAAAGTAGGTTCACCAGAGCCAAAATACAACTTTGACTATATTGCACCTGAATTAGACACCATCTGAAGATTAGATTTGATGCATCCCAGATGAGTTGTGGGATGATATCAATAACATCCATCATACATGAAGAAAGCAAAAGGTATTTACAAAGGCAAGAAAGAAAGAAAAGACAAAAATGGAAGTTGGAAACGATTCTGAAATTTGCTCTTCAATGCAGAGTAGCTAAGATGACATGAAGAAATGTTGAAATAAAAAGCAGAACAGCAGATTTCAAAAGGTAGATTGAGAAGACAAAGTAAGTATTATAATGAAATGTGCAAAGACACATTAAAAGGAATGAACATGCTCAGCATTTCTCAAGTTGAAATAGGTTAAGAAAAAAATTCAAGCCCTAAATTACAATACTGAAGGATTCTAAAGGCAAAATATAGAATAATGCAAGAGACATCAAAAGAAGATGGAAGGGCAGTTCCAGCAAGATGGTGGACTAGGCAGAAAGACTGCACAGACCCTCATCAACAAAGA
>NW_006921938.1:1778916-1793109 GCF_000298275.1 Orycteropus afer afer
AAAAAAAAAAAAATAATAATACTTAAAGAAACCATAAGAAATCTACATAAATGCAAGAACATCCCATGATCATGGATAGGAAAATTGAACATTGTGAAAATGTCAGTTCTACCCAAAGCAATCTATACATTCAATTCAATCCCAATACAGATCCCATCAACATTCTTACAGATGTAGAAAAACCAATCACTAACTTTATATGGAAAGGAAAGAGACCTCAGATAAGCAAGGCACTATTGAAGAAGAAATACAAAGTAGGAGGTCTCATGTTGCCAGATCTCAAAACCTACTATACAACCACAGTAGTCAAAACTGCCTGGTATTTGTTTTATGACAAATACATAGACCAATGATACAGAATTTAGAACCCAGAAATAGATCCATCGACCTATAGTCAGCTGATCTAAGAGAAAGGCCCAAAATCCATTAAATGGGGAGGAGAAGGTTTTTTTAATAAATGGTGCTGGCAAAACTGGAGATCCATTATTGCTGATGTAAGATCCATCTTGGCTGAAAGCAGAGAATACTGGAAAGATGTTTATCTGTATTTCATTGACTGTACAAAGACATTTTACTTGTGGATCATAACAAATAATAGATAACATTGCAATAATTGGGAATTCCTGAGCATTTAATTGTTCACAAGCAGAATGTATATATAGACAAAGAAACAGTTGTGTGAACAGAACAAAAGGATACTGAATTGTTTAAAGTAAGGAAAGGTTTGCCTAAGCGTTGTATCTTTTCATCATACTTATTCATTCTATATACTGAACAAATAATACGAGTAGCTATAAGAAGAATTACATGGCATTTGAGGAAGACTCAACAGCAATCCATGATATGCAGACACACATTTCCTTGCTGAAAGTGAAGAGACCTCAAAGCACTTCCTTGTGAAGATCAAAGACTACTGTTTACAGTATGGGTCACAATTCAACAAAAAGAAGACAAAACTCCCCACAATTAGACCAAAAAGCCCCATCATAATAAATAAAGAAAAGATTTAAATTGTCAATGCTTTCATTTTACTTGGATCTACAATTGGTCAAGGAATCAAATGACATGTTGCACTGAGCCAATCTGCTGCAAACGACCTATTCAAAATGTTACAGAGCAAAAGAGCAAAGATGTCACTTTGAGGACTAAGATGCACCTGACCCAAACCATGGTATTTTAAATTTTAAATTGCATTCTATGATTTCAAAAGCTGGATAATGAATAAGAAAGACTGAAAAAGAATTTATGCTTTTTAATTATGATATTGGCAAGAATATTACATATACCATGGGCTACCAGAAAAATGAACAAATCTGTCTGGGAAAAAGGTACAACTGGATTGCTCCTTAGAATTGTGGATGTCAGGACTTCATCTCATTTGCTTTGTGCATGCTATCAGGAGTGACCAGTCCTTTGAGAAGGGTATCATTTTTGGTAGAGTAGAGGGCAGCAAAAAAAAAAAAAAAAAAAAAAAAAAAAAAAAAAAAAACAATAAAAGAAGAAGCCCCTCAATAAGATAGATTTACACAGTGGCTTCAATAATGGGTTCAAGCATAGCAATGATTTTGAGGATGACACAGGACTGAGCAGTGTGTCATTATGCTATACACAGGGTCACTATGAATTGGAACCAATATGATGAACGCTAACAACAATAACATCAATAACACATGGATAATGATTAAGAAAAATGTTTACAAAAGTAGCTCTCAATAAAGTTAAAATAAAATAAAACAAAAACTAAAAATGTCATTGTAAATCATTAGATATATTTTATAAAATCCATAATTCTTCTATCATTCTTCAAATAATTTGAGAATGCTTTCCTAATATGATAACTGAAATAATTGGTAAAAGAAAAATGTCACTTGAATTAGATTTTCCTAGTAGCAAAGGAGAAAATCAAAGTAGAATCATTTACACATAGTATTTTGATTACACAAAAGAAAAAAAAAAAAATTTTGTGAGTTACCTTCTGTTTGTATGAGAGATTCTTTTAACTCAGCCCTCCTTACTACAACCCACCAGATGGCAGGGTATGTATTTGTCCACAGTATCCTAAACACAATCAGCCAATGGACACTCCCAGCAGAAGATGAATAGTAGTGTGGAAGTGAATATAGGATATTTATTTAACCTTTGGTAACTCCATGGCTTGATTGTGTCCCTTAACCAAAAGAAACAACTCTTGGCAGGCCACTCTCTCAGAGCAGTTCAGATGTGCTTCAAAAGTTTGAACATCTATGGGGCAATTCTACTCTGTAAGCATGAGGTTACCATGAGACAGAATTGACTCCATGCCAACTAATAACAATAATCTTTTTTTTACACGTTTGTGTGTGCTCTCGAGTCAAGTGGACCCTGACTCATAGCGACCCCTCCTTGGGTGGCCGAGGCAGTATCACTACGGAAGTAGATTGCCCAACCTTCAGAGGAGTGGCTGGTGGTTTGAAACAACAGCCTCTGGTTAGCAGTCAAGTGCCTTAGGCATTATGCTACCAGAGCTCCTTTATATAGATCTATATATACATAGCAGTCTGGATAAGGAACTCTGGTGGTGTATCGGTTAAGGTATTTGGCTGCTAACCAAAAGTTTGGTGGTTCAAACCCACCAGCTGCTCCATGGAAGAAAGATAGGGCAGTCTGCATCCATAAAGATTTACAACCTTGGAAGCCCAATGGAGGTTGCTCTGACTTGGAATAGATTTGATGGCAGTGAGTTTGAGTATTTTAGGGTATGGATAATTAGGTAGTTTTATGTATTTTGACCTTTACCTGGAACAAGTATGGAATTTATGTTAAATATTTCACAAACATTTCATTACATTTCTATCTATGTATAGTTGTTGTTTTCGTTAGCCACCTGAGAGTCAGCCTCCAAGACATGGTGACCCCATGAGAACAAGATGGGACCAATGTGGTTCACAGCGTGTTCATTTGCTGCTTTTTCAAAATTAGATTTCTGGGCCTTTCATCCTAGTCTGCCTTAATCTGGAAGCCTCACTGAAACTTGTTCAGCATAATAGCAATGCACAAGCCTCCACTGACAGAAGAATGTTGCCTGTTCCTGAAGTGCATCTTTGGCTGAGAATTGAATCCAAACATGTCACATGGAAATTTATAATTCTACCACTGCACCATCATTGTCCCTACATATGTATGATGAAAAACTTATACATCATAGTTTGCCTGAGAGAGTCACATTTTTATATGTTGTGCTTTTGCCTCTCCAGTTTAACATTTGCATTTTATGATGATGATGATGATTCAGAAAATTACTTATTCTTGCATTATAACTTGCATTATAACAATTTAGTAGTCTTAGCCACACACTTCCTTTGTCTTTTCAGTTTCTGAAGTGGAGTTATCTGTTAGTGGGGAAGAAGAATGTGCAGTAAACAGACTCCATAATATATCACTACCTAAAGCAAAGAAACAAAAAACTGTCTTTCTTATATTGACCTACTACCAAAACATCATAGTTAACATCTCCTTTTTTACAGGCAGCCAGCAGATTGCCCATTGATAAAACAATGTGTCCTCAAACACAAGCAGCTTGGAAAGCTGGCTACTGTGACTATTTGGAGGTATTAGTAGTATATTGCTACAGCCTTTGCCAGGGATTTGTATCAAGGCCTGCACAATGGCTTGAGTGAAGATAGAGGGCTCAGGTCTCCAGCAAGGAGGGTCATTGGAAAACAAGAAATTACAGGTTATATGCATGTGAAATTTGTGCCACAATTTGAGGTAAAGCATCACACTGTAGTGCAAACAGAGAAGAGAATGAGGATTTATGACAGCAGTTTTGTCCTTCATTGCAGTACACTACCAGAGCTATTATCCAATAGAATTTTTTTTTCCCAATGGTCATTTTTCTTTCCTAGCAAAAAGCTCAAAAAACTGAAGTTAAGGGAAATAATGAAAGTTAATGGAAAACATAGGTACAGGTTTTCAGTTTCTTCAGAGATTTAACATGAATTTGTAATTGGAAATGAAGTATTTGTGAAAGCTACCATTCATTCTGGGAGCTCTGGTAACATAGTGCTTAAGGCACTTGATTGCTAATCAGAGGCTGGCGGTTCAAACCCACCAGCCACTTCTCAGAAGGAAAGTTGGGCAATCTACTTCCTTAGTGATACTGCCTCAGAAACCCAAGGACGGGTCGCTGTGAGTCGGGTCCGACTCAACAGCACATAACAATAACAGCAACAACACCGTTCATTCTAGGAGCTATACTGATATCTCTGACAAGATAAAAACCAAATGACACTAAATTGATGAATAAGTTTCATAATTTACTTCAAAAATAAGAATTTGAGAAAATCTGTACAAATATGATGATTTAACATATGCAGGTGCAAAAGTGCATTTCTTATTTTATTCCTTTTCATTCATATATAATTACTGTCTTACCCATTAATATAGTTGGGTTTTCCATAATTTTCAAATATGCAAAATAAGCCATAGTTGTTAATGTATTGAACACTTATAAAAAGATGAAATGGTGTTATTTTATTTCAATGTTATCAGAAGTGCCAGAGTAAAAATCAGTGAGAATAATTCTAATAATGGTTTGAATTTTTTATTTGACTAATGACATCAAAGGAGCTCTGGTAGCATAGTTCCTAAGGCACTTGATTGCTAACCAGAAGGGTGGTGGTTCAAACACACCAAACCACTCCTCAGAAGGAAGGTTGCCCAATCTACTTCTGTAGTGATACTGCCTTGGAAACCCATGGAGGAGTTTCTATGAGTTGGGGCTGATTCAACGGCACATAACAGCATCAACAACAATGACATCAAAGTAAGTTTCAAAAGTTAATTTGTCATAGTTGAAAATCTGCATTCTTATGAATGTATTTTCAATTCAGTTAGGATTTTAATAATGCTTAAAATATTTGTTTGTAGTGATCATATATATACATAAATTTTAATGTAGTATAACATTATGGTACTACATTAAGAACAACAAAAATAATGAACAAAAAACCAACTAGGTTTTCATTAAATTAAGAAATCTGTGAGGTAGAATTGTATTTGGAATTTTGTAAATACTCCTAATTCATAATTATATGGAAAAAAAATTAATTCTACAGTTGTAATGGAAGTACAGTTTAAAAAGTATATAAATACAATCTGTATGTTCCTATATATTATACATTTGCATAAAGAACATGTTATACATTAGGAGCTCTGGTAGTGCAGTGCCTAAGGCATCTGACTGCTAACCAGAAAGTTGGTGGTTCAAACCTATCAGCCACTCCTCAGACGCAAGACTGGGCCATCTTCTTCCATAAAGATTTACTGCCTCTGAAACCCAATGGGAGGGGGGTCGCTATGAGTCAGAATCAACTCAGTGGCAGTGGGTTTGGTTTTTTTGGTATATGTTATACATGCACAGAATAGATGTGCGTATATATGTGTGAATATAAAACCTACATACAACTTGAAGTACAAAAGCTGATGTTGACCAGAACATATTTCAGCAGGGTACAGCTGACCTGAGACTAACCTGCAGTTGAAAAGAGCTATAAGAGATGAATAAAATATTTAAAAAATCACTGAAGACATTTATAAAATTGCAAAGACTGTCAGAACTTAGGGATCTCTGGTGGCATAGTGCCTAAGGCATTTGACTGCTAACCAGAAGGCAAGCAGTTCAAACCCACCAGCCACTCCCCAGAAGGAAGGTTAGGCAATCTACTTCTGTAGTGATACTGCCTCGAAAACTGAAGGAGGGGTAGCTATGAGTTGGATCCGACTCCACGGCAGTGGTTGTGTTTACATTTTGTAAGAATTTAAGGGCCAGAATAACTAGAGGGCAGAACAATTCATTGAGGTGAGCCCTGCATTTACTGCCACTTTTTACTTTGGAATATTTTGCCAATTCCAGGTGCAGGGCATGGGGCCAAGAGAGAACAGCATCTCAATATTTGAAGCAGTCCCTGGACTGAGAAAAAAATCCCTAAAATTCATGGCTTTCAAGCAACCAAGAAAGCAGGAGCAACAGCCTAACATAAAGGAAAACCACAGACAAATGACCCAAACATTTTGAATACAGAAATTCTGTAAAACATTTATCAACTTCTAAGCTCCTCAAGCACAAGTCATGTTTCAGAAAAAGAATGTAGAGAACAGCTGTTTAGAAACTAAAAAGCTGTTCAACTCAACACTTTCAAAGTTCAGATGAGATAAATACAGACTACAGGAACCACCTAGGAAAGGAGGCTACGTAAACAACTCAGGTTTTCAGGTAAGAAATTTTAAAGAATTAAACCATAGGAGTAAGCACATATTGATATATTCCAAACTCAACTGGATCAAGGTCGGTTTCCTTATTTTCTACATAATGGTTAAAAAAGGTATACCTTCTGTGGAGAAAAATAATACCATCCATGATTGCTACAATTTTTCACACGGAAGTGTTGAGATTTTATTTAAAAAAAAAAAAAAGACATGAGGAGGAAGGAGAGGGAATGATTTAAATAAATATATATTAATAAATTAAGAACTTAGTGAATTAATTTATAAGTTAATAATAACAGAGAAAGAGTGAGCAGATGAAAGAGTGAACACATCAAAAGAACAAAATAAACTATCTGGATTGATGCATATAAAAAAGATGTTAATTACACACTTACACAAAAATGTTAAAAAGAAGTATTGTTCATATGGCAAGATCAAATTAGATTCTACAAGAAAAGGGAAATCCTAAAGGAGACACCAATATTAAAAATAATACTAATAGAAAACAATTTTGTAACTGTTGAAGGCTTAAAGTTAATCTACAAATGTTAAAGTAAACCTTTTCAAGGAGCTTTAATAAACCACAAGCAAGACCAATACAAAGAAAGTGTGCTTAGGTTACTTTGCTCAAAAAACATAAATATAGAGATCATTAGAGCCTAAAATCTAAAAGCATTTGTTTTGCAGAAGGTTGTGGTCCACAGTTTGAGTCCTGACTTAAGTTCAGTTGTGATTTTAAGTTCCCTCTGTTACTTCTCCAATGCTTCTGACCATTGAACCACCAATGTGGCCATGACAAATCTGAGAAAGCTGGGGAAGAGGCAGTTTGCCCCCTGGAGGAAAATATTAACCAGTAGACAGAAAAGGGACATACACAATTTGCCTAGGCATATCCTTCTTAGAATAAAAAAGGCTAGATAAAGGGCAATTGTTACTCTTATCTTCTTGTTTGCTTTATTAGAACAGTAAAGATCCTCCTGATGTTACCAAAAACTTATACCAATGATTGTTAGAAAAGCTATGAAGGCGATTCAACAGATTTTAACAAATCTATGAAAAGGTGAAGTCTGTACTAACTTGTCATTTTTACATATACTGTTGGCTTTGTAATATTCTATGGTTTCAGGCAGATATTTTTCTGATGACATGTCTGTCCACTTCCTACCTTTGATTTCTCTCTTTGCTGCATATACAGAATAAATTTTTATTTCTTCACCACTATGACACGTTGTGGTAATTTTTCTCTAGGATAATTAATTGTCATAGTCATTACTAGGATTTTCTGAAGCAGCAGATCCATTCAATCTCAAGAAGACCTGGACTGTGGAACAGAAACCAGCAAGGAACTTCCTATCTTCTTCACCCCAACCATTCACACTCCATGTCCCATTGACATGAATAGGGTAAGTGCTGTCAGAAAATGAGCCTTTGATTATTCTTCCTTATCTCTTTTCATGTTTACTTAAAGTATTTTTTCATTATACTGCTTTGAAAACTGGTTGTCTTGATTAAGAAGAGTCTTTCAGATTGTTTAATGATTGCTTGGTTAAGAGTGAATGTTAGTGATTCTTTTTTGGTGAACTGGAGTTTAGTTTCTGGATTTAGGCATTTGAAACCTTATGTGGGTAATTTTATTTTCAAAGAGCTTTGTGTCACAACCAGCCTCCAAAAATCAGGCATGAGTCAAACAGTAAATAATTAGGGCAGTCATTGTCACACATCATGAAAGTTAAAGACTCTTGTGTCGGAAGATGGTCTAAAGCATTAGAATGACTGCCACCCACAAGCAAGCTCTCATGCAATGCTGGTACACATTGGCCCAACAAAAACACTCCTCAAAACCCTGCAGCGTTTCCCCACAAGTTTCTCTAGTGACTCAGGAAAATACAGAAAATATTTTGAAACTCTTTTGAAACTTTTTCTTTCTTCTAATTTAATTTAAGTTTGAGAAATAACCAGAAGAAAAGTAAAATTGACAGAATGCTCTCTGGGACACCTGTGTGATAAAAAATGTGAGGTGTAATTCAGTACAATATATAGAAAAAGACCATGATTTAAGCAAAGAAAAAGATTCTCTCCAGTGGCCTAGATGAGGAACTTTCAAACTGGCTAGATTAGTTTTTTTTGAGGTGTAAGTTGGAAATATAAGGATATCAGATAAGTCAAAATCCGTGGGAAGTGTTTTCTCAATTAAGGAGATAACAAATGAGTTTTTTTTCTTCAGTTCAAGAAAATATTGCTAAACAGTCAAAACAAATTTTAGAATTGCAGAAAAGGTCAAGTGGAATTGTTGAATTCGTCAGTGGATGAAATTTCTAAGTATATTAGTAACCAAACCAAACCCGCTGGATCAAGTTGATTCCAACTCATACTGACCCCATAGGACAGAGTATAATTGCCCCATAGGGTTTCCAAGGCTGTAAATATTTATGGGAGGAGATTGCCTCCTCTTTCTTCCATGAAGTGGCTGGTGGGTTCAAACCACCAACCTCTTGGTTAGCATCTCAATGCTTTAACCACACCACCAGAGTGCCTTAGATATATTAAAGAGGTCAGAAAAAACCTAGAGGAAAAGAATGAGAAAAAGAAAAATTTACTTCTTTATGTCTTGATTTGGCCTCTAGTTATCTGTTTAGCCCAACTGTCTTTTCATTCCACTGATTAACTTGAGTATTGAGTCTATGTCCCCTTTAATGCCTCTAAAGATCAGACAGCCTAAACTGACAGGGGTTCCAATAGAAGTGATAATAAATCTTTGCTTAAAATTGGACCTAAGACCTACGGTAAGAGATTTTCCTGACCCTTGTGAAAATCCTCAGATATTCTTCCATTAAGTTACTATTTGACTACACTCATGAACCTGGTTCTTTGGATTTTATAATTTGTTGCATATGCTACTAGGTTCCATAAAGCAGTTAGATGGTTGGCTGAATCCAAGCAGAAAGACTCAAAAGCAAGTTTCACTCCAAAACTGGAGTTATTGGAATACAATGCAAGAATAACGAAGAATCAGTGAATTATCTTATAATGTGGTTGAACTTGAAGGACTTTATACTGAGTGAAATAAGACAATCACAGAAGGACAAATATTGCATGAATCTATTATTGTTGAATATAAAGGAAAGTTTTACACAGGGAAGGAATTTTTCTTTGTAACCAGGGATGGAAGGAGAGAGAAAAGGAGGGAAAATAGGTGAATAATTAACATACAGGTTTGGTATGGGTAAAGGAATTTGAAAAATAAAGAAAGAAGATTAATGACAAGTTGGGTGGGGACACAGAGGACTGGACTTAATAGAAAAGTTGTTATTATTTGACATCGAGTCGGCCCCGACTCATAGAGACCCCTCCTTGGGTTTCCGAGGCAGTATCACTATGGAAGTAGGATTGCCCAACCTTCCTTCCGAGAAAAGGTAGATGAGGTTAAAATTTTTGTCAAGGAATTAATAAGTGCATTTCTAAAGTTTTTGTCCCAAAAATTTGATCAGACAGATTCAGGCTTGTAGACAAGAAAAAGAAGAAAACATGTACTTTTATAGATTGTTTCTTCAAACTATCTATAGAATATTCAGTCTAGATAACAATTTCAAAGGAGCATCTACTTGTATTTAAATTTTTTTTTTTTTTTTTTTAGTAAAAGGACTGTTACCAGAGCTGGTGGCATTTATGAAAAGACTTAATTTGTGTTGGGAAAATGTAAACCTTTGATAATTGCTACAGTGGCTTACACATTAACTTAGACTAAAGAAGAAAAGTAGACGGAAGGTGAATTACAAGCTAGAGAGCAGAAAGAGAAGTTTTGGCTTTACAGTTGGAAAAGCTACTGAGTAGAGGCAACAATAATGAGTTTCCTACCAAAGGATGGCCTCAGTCAAACATGTCTAAAAATGAGCTGGATTGTAATTGCTTTAAGAACTCTATCATTTTAAAAGGAATTGTTTTAAACTTAAAGATACACAAAAGGTTATTCCTCCACCACTTCCACTACCATCACAGTAACTATTCTGAGGATTTAGGGATTTTTACCATGATTCCTCTAACAGTAAGAGAGAGATAATGCTCCAAGCAAATGGGGACCTTGAGCCTTCCTGATTGACATAGGGGCTTCCATGTCAAAGTTAAATCCAACATCTTTAAAACAACCGTTTCCTTGGAGTAACAAAACTTCAAAAATTGTGGGAGTTTGAAATGAAGAGTAAATTTTATCCGATTCAGAACCAGTGCCACTAACTTTAAGAACTATTGAAGATTTGTATCCCTTTCTTTTCAGCAATGATACCACTCTTAAATTATTAGAGTGAGATTTATTACCTAGATCATGTTTCCATATACAGTCTACAGAGAGTGAAGAAATTGTATTAAACTTTCTTCCTTTAGATGACTCTTTTATTGAAAAAAAAGTGGAAGACACTTGATGTCTTATCAAAGGATTAAAGTAAGTAGAAGAAACTACAACAGGTTCAGGGAGGAAGAGAAATATTAAACCAAGTATCCACTGAACTTTGAGTAAAAAAAACATGCATGTAGGGTGAGTACTGTCAGCTGAACCTATACACGTTCAAATAGACACTTAAAAGCCTTTGCTAAGGAGATCTGGTAGCATAGTGCCTAAGGCACTTGACTGCTAACCAGAAGGCCAGTGGCTCAAACACACCAGCCACTCCTAGGAAGAAAGTTTGGACAATCTACTTCCATAGTGATATTGCCTCGGCAACCCAAGGAGGGATTGCTATGGGTTGGGGCCAACTTGATGGCACATAACAACAAAAACAAGAACAAGCCTTTGCCTAAAAATAAGTCAACATCCTTTAAACTCAGAAGGTATAGCAAGATTCAAACCCATTATTCAAGATTTCCTTCAACTGTGAATCAGTCTTTGTAATATTCCTGTTTTTTTTTTTTTTTTCCCTGTAAAGAAACCAAGTAATAGAGGAGATTTATACAATATTTAAGGGCTATAAATAAAATTTTTATACTTAAATTAAGAATTCTGGTGAGTCAGTGGTTAAAGCATTTGGCTGCTAAACAAAGATTGTTGTTTCAAACCCATCAGCCACTTCATGGGAGAAACATGAGGGAATCTGCTTCCATAAGAATTTATAGCCTTATAAATCCCATAGGGTAGATCTATTCTATCCTCCAGTGTAGCTATGAGTGTGAATCCACTTGGTGGCAGGAGGGACACCTACAATCCTTGTAGTCTCTAATCTTAGTTTAAGCCTTAGTGCCAAGTGATGCTCTATGTTTTACAAGTACAGATCTCTGCAGTATATTTTCCAGCATCCCTGTTAAAAAAATAACTAATTTTTATTTTGTTTTACCTGAAAAAATCAGAAATACATTTGGACAGCCTTCTGACAAGGATTGCATTCAGATTCGTTCCCCTTTCAGTTTAAATATATATATATATATATATATATATATATATAAACTCACTGCCATCGAGTCGGATCTGACCCATAGCGACCCTTCCTTGAGTTTCCTAGGCAGTATTTCTACGGAGGTAGATTGACCAACCTTTTATTGCAATACAAAGATGACCTCATGATTTGTTCCAGTTCCAAATAAAATAGTGGTGAAGACTTCATTCTCTTGGTAGAATGTTTAATCACAAAGGGCTTTAAGGTCTTAAGAGAAAAATTACAATTTCCCCGGCCTATTGTAAAATACTTGGGCGATCTTGTTCTTACCGAAGGGTTTTCTACAGACTCAAAGAAGAAAGAAGTAATATTAACTTTTCCCTTACCTAACATACATACATGCATACATACATACATACATACATACATAAATAAATAGTGGATTTTTAGATATTTTGTATATTGCCATAACTGGATTTAACATTTTTAGTTGTTGATTCAGCTTTTATGTCATTACTTAAAAATGGAACTGATCATTTTTTCCTTTCTGAAGTAGGTATAGAGGGTGTACATGCTCTTCAAAAGCTCTGACAACCACTTCCACTTAGGGGTTTCAAAATGATGCTTTAAAATTTCCCCTATATGTAAATGAACAAAGTGAGAATGCTTATGGTGTTTTAATTCAGAGTCATGGGGATTATCAGAGGCCTGTGAGTTTCAGTAAGGATCTTTGGTGGTACAGTTGTTAAGACATTCAACTACTAGCAAAAAAGTGGTTTGAACCCACCAGCTGTTCCATTGTAGAAAGATGAGTCAGTATGCTTCCATAAAGATTTATAGCCTTGGAAACCCTATGGAGAAGTTGTACTCTGTCCTATCGAGTTGTTTTGAATTAGAGTCAATTGATAGCAATGGTTTTGGTTTGGCTCTTTGGTGAGATTCTACAGTTTCCAGTTAGATCCAGTTGTTCATACTTATTGTCCAGGCCTGAGACAATAGCAGGAACCATTCAGATGGAGAACACTAATGATGCTGTGTTAGGGAAAGACTTAGATCTGCTTTTCTCACATTCAATAGTTCCTCTTCTTAGATCTACTCTAACTCAATATGTATCTTCCAGCAGGCTGAATTCTTATGAAGCTTTGCTATTGGCTGCACTAAACATTCAAATGCATGTTTTTAAAGCTTTAAAATCTGCTACTCTTTTCCCTGAGGAGAGAGTATTGCATGAATGTTTTAATATGAAATATCAACTTCTGACTCCAAGAGGAAATCTCTAGGAAATGCCTTTGGATAATCCTTCTTTTATTTTGTATATAGTTCTTATTTAAAACCAAATCCAATTTCAAGCAGATCTCTAGGAGGATAAAAAATGACTACTTCCTCAGAGGTACTAGAGAGTAGACCATTGCCTCAGGTAAATTTGGCACAAGAAATTGAAATAGTGGCTCTTGTACAAGCTTGAAAAACAGCAGAAAATCAATCTGTGGCAATATTTATAGGGTTTCAGTATGGATTTTGAGTTGTTCATAATTTCAGGGTGTGGTGGAATCAGCTATGATTTTTAACCTCAGAAGGATCAGCTATTGAAAATGTGAGTTATGTAGCTGAACTCTTAGATGCTTTACTGTTACCTCCAGAATTAGCTATGGTTAAGATACAACCAAACAACAACCACAGACTGAGGACTTAATTGGAAATGAACTAGCTGCTGCTGATGCTAAAAGAGTTGGTAGAGAGAAGTCCCAGAAAGCCACTCAAACTTAGCTGAAAATCCTGTAAAGGTAGCTAAGAGACAAATGAGTAGCTTGTAACCATTCCAAAATTCATACAAAATCAAAAATTGAGAACCTGCAAAGCCCTTATTTTTTATTCAAAATCCAAATTTAGAAATGCTAAGAGGGTACTAAAAAATGGACCCTAAAATTGAAAGAACAGAATGGAAAGCAGGTGAATGCTCTTTTAATGAGGGGACTAAATTATGGATTGGTCCTGAAAATGGAAATGTTATTCTTAAAAAAATACACATATTTTTGTTTCAGCTTGCTTATTTGAATTTAGGAAACAATGGGATGAAGATTTAATTGCACTTCTGGACAAACATTTTTTGGGACATTTTCTAGAAGCAGCTTATTTTTTGCATGATAGATGTGACACCATGGGTAAATTTTACTAATGGCAGAAAAGGCAGGAGTAGATAATTGCCATCCTTCATACACCCATTTTGGGTTTAGAGAAAAGTGTATAATATGCTGGAGATGGTGGCCATACTTACCTCCACCAAATAGTAGATCCTGAGAACACAAGATACGATAGATGGTATGTTTATCTTTACACCAAAGGGCAACACCTCCTTCACTACAACACATTTCATAAAAGGAGGGATATCATTTGAATCTCAATACAAATCTTTGGATTAGACTTGATGTAATGCTGGTCTGTCCCCCAAAATTACATTTGGCTATAGACTCTAGTTTCCATCAAAAGGATAATTTAAGATGGAAGGAAACTTTACCAAAAAAAAAAATATATTTTTAATTTATTATTGGGGTCATTTTTGTAAAGCTGTAAATGAAGTAGTTGTTGT
>NW_006921938.1:1793209-1806559 GCF_000298275.1 Orycteropus afer afer
AACACCTCCTTCACTACAACACATTTCATAAAAGGAGGGATATCATTTGAATCTCAATACAAATCTTTGGATTAGACTTGATGTAATGCTGGTCTAGAACCATGCAAGGATATCAAAAAAAAACTCTAGTTTCCATCAAAAGGATAATTTAAGATGGAAGGAATTTACCAAAAAAAAAAATATATATTTTTAATTTATTATTGGGGTCATTTTTGTAAAGCTGTAAATGAAGTAGTTGTTGTTACATGCCATCGAGGCAGTATCGCTACAGAAGTAGATTGCCCCACTTCCTTCCAAGGAGTGGCTGGTGGGTTTGAACTGCCAGCCTTCTGGTTAGCAGTCAAGTATCTTAGCCACTATGCTACCAGAGCTCCCAAATGAAGTAGTAGGAGAGTATAAAATTTGCCAAGAATTTAACAGAGGGAAAAGGAATCCAACTCCTTTGGGCTGGTTCTCCCTTCTTATAGGACCGATTGGCAAGGGGATTTTATACAGCCTTCCCCAGTTCAGAGTAATAAACATGATCTATCAATGATATGCAGATATTGTCATGGGGTAGAAACATTTCCATGTTGGAATGCCACTCAAATTTTGGTTGCTAAAAAATTGTTAGAAAATATTTTTTGCTATGTGAAGCACACTTTATACTTTGTGTGGCGATAGATGATCATTTTAGTGGCAGTTGGTGAAAATTTCCCTATCTTATACTGATTGTATTGTGCATATCATCCACAGTCTTCAGGGCTAGTTCAAGGATGAATAGAATAATAAAAGTTCAGTTAGTTAAACTTAATGCTAAGGAGCTCTGGTAGTGTAGTGCCTAAGGCACTTGGCTGCTAACCAGAAGGCTGGCAGTTCAAACTCATCAACCACTCCTCAGAAGGAAGGTTGGGCAATATACTTCCATAGTGATACCACCTCAGAAACCCAAGGAGAGGTCACTATGAGTCAGGTTTAACTCAGTGGCACATAACAACAACATGATTTACACCTCTTGGTCCTCACAATTTAATCCCATTTCAAATCTTTTCTGGACATATTATGTCTCTCCTTTACAATGCTACAATTCCTTATTCAAATTTACTCTCTATTAGCTTATTTAAATATGGTCAAACTTTAATAAAATATTCTAAATTCAGTGATTTGTAATTAGGTATACTTAGGCCCATACTTCATTTCTTAAGCATGCAAAGTTTTGCTCCCTACACCTCATAACTATGGATACTGCAAATGGAACCAGATAAAAGATTCTTTAGAACCTAGTGGAAGTGTTCTTATTTAGTTTTATTAACCAATGAACTTGCTACAAAATTACAGGGTGTAAAATGTTGGGTAAATCTTTCCCAGTTAAATAAGACCAAGATCTCTGATTAGGTGGTTGAACTAACTCGAGGACTGATGCTGAAATTCAGACATTCCCGAAGAATAACCACCTACTGACCTCCTTCCTTAAGTGACTGACTCCTTTCTAAGTGCAATTTATTCTTTTTATATGTTTATTGTTATATCATTTTGTTAATTTACATTGACTAATTGTGATGTAAAATGATGTTGATTGTTTAATTGCAATTTTGTTTTTTAGGTAGATATATACTTGGAATGAAAATACTTTTGTCCAACTTTCACAATCCATAGCAAATGTGATAATTGAAGTTGTGTTTCAACTTGGCTGGACCACAATTCTGAGTGGTTTAAGCAGTTGTGATGTGGGTTATTTCTATGATGGGATTGGATGTATATGTTTTGAACAGCCAATCTATTGAAAGGAAGTTTCTCTAGGGGTGTGGCCTGCTTCCAATATATTTATGGACATCTTGGGTAAAAGAGATAATCTTCTGTGGATCAGGATCCTGTTGTGCTGCCTACAACTCCCTGTCAGTGAACAATCCACCATTTGGCCTGGTGATATTGGATTTGTCATTTGTTGGAGTCAACAGCAGGTACAAGTGAGGGCATGTGGAGGTTAGGTTATTGATGGAGTCTTAGCTCAGGTGCATCTCACAGTGAGTCCAGTGGGTCCCCGAACCCATTCTGTACTGATGTCTCCAGTTCCAGAATGCATAATTGGAATAGATATACTGAGCAATTGACAGAATTGCCACATTGGGTCCCTGACACATGGAATAAGGGCTATTATGGTAGGAAAAAACAAGTGGAAGCCATTAGCACTGACTCTGCCTAGAAAAATAGTAAGCCAAAAGCAATACCACATTCTTGGAGGGGTTGCAGACATTACTGCCACCATCAAGGACTTGAAAGATAAGGGCTGGTGATTCCCACCACGTTCCCATTTAATTTGCCTATTTGACCTGTGCAAAAAATCAGATGGATCTTGGAGAATGACAGTAGATTATTGTAAACTTAAACAGGTGGCAACTCCAATTGCACCTTCTGTTCCTGATGTAGTTTCATTGCTTGAGTAATGATGAGGCTGATTGAACTCCATGGTAGTAGGAGCCAAGTGGCAGCAGTTAATTGACAAAGACGAGGTGGGCATGGTTACCATAATTGGCAGCAGAGTTGGAACAGTAATCAGAATAGTCTCCTTCATGTGGAATTATGGCATTGGCTACTTGTGCATGGTGTCATGATAGTGAAATACATAGCAAACCTACTAAATATTTATTTGATTTGTATAGACAGAAGAATTCTAGGTCATGTGAACAGTAGCCTAGATTGAAATACCAGAATACAGAGTCATGGCCTCTCAATCAATTCCCAGATTTGAGTCAGTTTACAGACCAGCAACCCATTGAATGAAGGGGAGGCTGGGCCCTTTGAGGAAGATCCCCATTACATTGCCAAAAATTCATAATGTCAATCTTTCTCCCAGCCTTCCCCAAAGGGATCTGAGGCCTTTTACTAGAATGACTTCATTGGGGAAAAGGAAATAATCAGACTTTTTGATGATTGCTGGACACCGGCTCTGAACTGACAATAATTCCAGAGTACTCAAAGGGTCACTGTAGCCCACCAGTCAGAATGGTGGCTTATGGAGGTCAAGTTATTGATGGAGTCTTAGCTAAGGTGCATTCAAGGGGTCCCTGAACCCATCCTGTAGTGATTTTCCCAGTTCCAGAATCCATAATTCGAATAGAAATACTGAGCAATTGGCAGAATTCCCATATTGGGTCCCTGGCATGTGGAGTAAGGGTTATTATGGTAGGGAAAGACAAGTGGAAGTCATTAGAACAGCCTCTACCTACGACAATAGTAAACCAAAAGCAATACCACATTCCTGGAGAGGTTGCAGAGATTACTGCCACCATCAAGGACTTGAAGGATGCAGGGATGGTGATTCCCACCACATTCCCATTTATTTTGCTTATTTGGCCTGTGCAAAAAACAGATGGATCTCGGAGAATGACAGTAGGTTATAGCAGACTTAATCATGTGGTGACTCCAATTGCAGCTGCTGTAACTGATGTGGTTTCATTGCTTGAGCAAATTGTTATATCTCCTGGTACTTGGTATTCAGCTATTGACCTGGCCAATGCTTTTTTCTCCACACCAGTCTCGAAGGACCATCAGAAGCTTTTTTCCTTCAGCTTGTAAGGCCAACAATATACTTTAATAACTCCCTGGCACTAAATTAGTCTGTAGGGATCTTGATTTCCTTTCCCTTCCACAAGGTCTATTGTATTGATGACATTATGTTGAATGGACCTAGTAAAGAAGAAATATCGATGACTCTAGACTTATTGGTGAGACATATGCATGCTAGAAGTTGGGAAATTAACCCAACAAAAATTCAGACACCTTCCACCTCAGTGAAATTTCTAGGGGTCCAATGGTTTGGAGCATTTTGAAATATTCCTACTAAAATGAAGGATAAGCTATTGTATCTGGCTTCCCCCACAACTGAAAAGGAGACACAATGTTTGGTGGGCCTCTTTGGATTTTAGAGGCAACATATCCCTCATTTGGGTGTGTTGCTGTGGCCTATCTATCAAGTGACTTGGAAAGCTGCTAGTTTTGAGTGGGGTTGGGAACAACAGAAGGCTCTACAACAGGCTCAGGCTGCTGTTCAGGCTGCTCTGCCACTTGGCCTGTATGACCCAGCTGATCCAATCCAATGGTGCTTAAATTGTCTGTAATAGATAGAAATGCTGTCAGGAGTCTTTGGCAGGTCCCTACTGGTGAATCTCAATGCAGACCCTTGGGATTTTGGATCAAAACCCTGCCATCCTCTACAGATAACTACTCTCTTTTTGAGAAATAGCTTTTCATTTGTTACTGGGCTTTAGTAGAGACTGAACACATAAATATGGGCCACTAATTCACCATGAGGAGTGAGCTGCCCATCATGAACAGGATTTTGTCTGATTCACAGAGGCATAAAGTTGGATGTGCACAGCAGTACTCTATTATTAAATGGATGTGGTATATCAGAGATTGGGCTCAAGCAGAACCTGAAGGCACAACTAAGTTGCATGAGAAAGTGGCCCAAATTCTTATGGTTTCTACTCCAGTCGCATTACCTTTTACCAGTCCCTCTCCCAGTCTACACTATGGCCTCATGGGGAGTTCTTTATGATTAGTTGACTGAAAAAGAGAAAACTCATGCCTGGTTTACAGATGGTTCTGCATAATATTCAGGCACCACTTGCAAGTGGACAGCAGCAGAACTGAAGCCCCTTTGTAGGAATTCCCTGAAGGACATTGGTGAAGGCAAATCCTCCTGATGGGCACAATTTTGATCCACACATCTGCTGTTCACTTTGCATAGAACAAGAAATGGCAAGGTGTGCGATTATATAAGGATTCATGGGCTGTGGACAATGGCTTGGCTGGATGATCTGTGACTTGGAAAGAGCATGATTGGAAAATTGCTGACAAGGATGTATGGGGAATAGGTATGTGGATAGATCTCTTTGAATGGCCTAAAAGAGTAAAGATATTTGTGTCTCATGTGAATGCCCACCAAAAGGTGACCTCTGCAGAGGACTTTAACAATCAGGTGGATAGGATGACACGTTCAGTGGAAACCAGCCATCCTTTTTCCCCAGCTACTCCTGTCATTGCTCATTGGGCTCATGAACAAAGTGGCCATGGTGGCAGGGCTGGAGGTTATGCATGGGCTCAGCAACATGGGCTCTTTCTTACCAAGGCTGATTTGGCTACCACTACTGCTGAGTGCCAATCTTCCAGCAGCAGAGACCAACGCTGAGTCCATGATATGGAACAATTCCTCAGGGTGATCAGCCAGCAACTTGATAACAAGTTCATTACATTGGACTACTTTCATCATGGAAAGGACAGTATTTTGTTCTTACTGGAACAGATACTTATTTTGGATATGGATTTTCCTTCCCTGCATGCAATGCTTTTCCGAAAACTACCATCCACGTAACACCTTATCCACCATCATGGTATTCCACACAACAATTCTTTGGATCAAGGGGCTCACTTCATAGCAAATAAAGTGCAACAGTGGTCCTATGCTTATGGAATCTACTGGTCTTCCCATGTTCCCCAACATCCTGAAGCAGCTGGCTTGATAGAACAATGGAATGGCCTACTAAAAATACAATTACAGCACTGGCTGCATGGCAATCAATACCTTGAAGGGTTGAGGCAACGTCCTCCTGGAGGCTGTATATCCTCTAAACCAGTGTCCAACATATGGTTCTATTTCTCCAATAGCCAATATTCATGGGTCCAGGAACCAAGGGGTAGAAAAAGACATGGTACCACACAGTATTATCCCCAGTGACCAAATGAAAAAACTTTGCTTCCTGACCCTGCTACCCTATACTCTGCTGGTCTGAAGGTATTAGTCCCAAGAGGAGGAACACTCTCACCTGCACACACAATATTGATTGCTTTGAACTGGAAGTTAAGAATGTCACCTGGACATTTTTGCTTTGTGATGCCTTTGGATCAACAAACAAAGAGTACAAACATACTGTATTACGTGGTATGATAGATCCTGGTTACCAAGGGGAAATTGGATTGACATCACATTATATAGGTAAGGAAGAATATGTCTGGAATACAGGAGATTCTTTAGGATGTCTGTTTGTACTACCATGTCCTGTGATTAAAGTCAATGGAAAACTACAGCAACCCAATTCTGATATGACTGCTAATGGCTCAGACTTTTCAGGAACGATGGTTTGTGTCACCCCATCAGGCAAAAAAATCACAATGAGCTGAAATGCTTACTGAGGGCAAGGGGAATATGGAATGTGTGGTGAATGAAGGTAGTTCTGAATATCATCTATGACTACATGACCAATTGCAGAAACAAGGACTGTGATTGTTATTTTTCTTCATTGTAGATGTGCATCAAATATTTTTGTTTCCTTCTGTTATGAACTATGAAATGTAAACAGGGTTAATGTGTTTCACTTGTACATATGTTGCTGTATCATATTAGGTTCAAATAGGACTTTATAATTGTCCTTACTTAGAGATTATATATGATTAAGGAGATGTGTACAACTGCCAAGTTGACAAGGGGTGGACTGTAATAATTGGAGTTGTGTGTCAACTTGGCTGGACCAAATTCTGAGTGGTTTAAACAGTTGTGATACGGGTTATTCCCCTGATGAGATTGGATGTATATGTTTTGAGCAGCAGTTGAAGGGGAGTTTCCCTAGGGGTGTGGCCCGCTTCCAATATATTTACGGAAATCCTGGGAAAAAGAGATACTCTTCTGTGGATCGGGATCCTGTTGTGCTGCCTACAATCCACCATTCAGCTTGGAGATCTTGGATTTGTCATTCGTTGGAGTCAACAGCCAGTACACTGCCTGCCAAATTAGCTCATAAGCTCTTGCAGCTGCATGAGTAAGGAAAAGCCTCCAGCTTGACATTTGATCAAAAACTTGGGACTTGCCAGCTTCTACAAATGTGTGAGCCATTTTCCCAAGATAAATTTCTCTTTCTCAATATGTATAAGCTTTACTGGTTTTGCTTCTCTAGAGAACCCAGACCGACACAACAAGTGCTGGTAATTTGACACTGTGGGATGTGTCATAAAAAAATCCTTGTTTTGTTAAACAAAACTCTGTCCATTTTGCATCCCTCCCAATGAATTAATTACCAATAATTCTACTTCCTACCTTAAATTCTAGGAAGGTTTTGTGTCATTCAAACAACGTTGATATCATGTTTTAACATCACTCTAGTCCACTTAAATTATTTCTTGTGTAATACCTAGTTACTTAAAAGTTCTTCTCACTTGCTTTGTAATAAAAGTGTATGTTTTGTAGAAATGCATCAAAGACTCCCCAAAGATTTGAGTAGTTGGTACGAAGAGTGTTATATTTTTTGGTTTTCATGTCTATAATAATGAATAACAGAAAAAAACTCACACGTAGAATTGCAGTTAGGAAGGCTATTTGAGATATTTTCCTAGCAGAAACCTGGTTGTGACAAGTAAATTTTTATATACTTTCTGTTTGCTTAAAAAAAAAAAAATTGTTTGCCTTTTATGTGATTTTGTGTGTTGGGGATAATTTTACTAGTCAGTTTGTCATACTGAGTTGGCTTGCATGTTACTGTAATTCTGGAAGCTATGATAGTGGTATTCCAAACACCAGTAGGGGCACCCATGGTGGATAGGTTTCTGTGGAATTTCCAGATTAAGACATATTAGGAAGAGAGACATGGTAGTATACTTCTGAAAAAATTGGATCTGAAAACTTTAAAGATAACAGTGAAACACTGTTTGATATAGAGGTAGAAGATGAGCCCCATCAGGTTGGAAGGCACTCAAAATACAACTGAGGAAGAGCTGACTCCTCAAAGTAGTATCTATCTTAATGATAGAGCTTTTAGAACTATCATTTGCTGGTGTGGCGTGATTCAATATGAGAAGAAACATCTGCAAACACTCACTAATACTCAGAACATGGAATGCATGAATTATGAGTATAGGAAAATTGAAAATTGTCAAAAGTGAAGTGGAATGAATAAAGATTGATATCCTTGGTGTTAATTAGTTGATATGGACAGATAAAATTATATAATCTAGTATGCTGGAAATGACAAATTGAAAAGGAATGTCCTCAAATTCATCTCCATAAAGTTCCATCCTGAAACACAATTTGGTCAGTGATAGGATATTATCCATATACACGCAAGGAAGGGCAGTTAATCCAACTATTGCGTTAATCCAACTATTGCTCAGATATATGCACCAAGCACTAAAGCTAACCATGAAGATATTGAAGATTTTTACCAACTTACACAGTTTGAAATAGATCAAATATATGATCAAGATGCATTGCCAATTATTAATGACCAGAATGTGAAAGTTACAAACAAAAAATAAGGATAAGTAATTGGAACATATGGTCTTGATTATAGAAATGATGTTGGAGATCACATGACAAATTTTTGCAAGACTAATAACTTGTTCATTGCAAATACCTTATTTCAACAACATAAATGGCAACTATACACATGGATCTCAGCAGATGGAATACCGATGATTCAAATTGTATACATCTGTGGAAAAAGGTGATAGAGAAGCTTGATATCATCAGTCAGGACAAGGACAGGCCTGACTGTAGAACAGAGTATGAATTGCTTAAATGACAGTTGAAGAAAAGCTTAAGAAAAGTAAAACAAGTCCACAGTAGCCTAAAGGGACCTTAATTACATCCCACCTGAATTTAGAGACCATCTCAAGAATAGATTTGATACACTAAACACTAATGAATGAAGACCATATGAGTAGATCATGCTATTTCAAAAATTTAAAATATTGATTATGTACACTTATCATTATTAATAGATATTAAAAACAATAAAAAAAGAATCCAAGTGTTTTAGAAATTATGCCACCAAATGTACCTAACAGATGTGTAGAGAAAAAAGACCAATTGACATCATGAAAAGTCTTGAACTAGATATTAATTGAAGGTAGCATATTAAAACTTGTGGGGACACAGAAGAATTATTACATGAAATAAAATTTGTAGCTTAAAATATCTATATAAGAAAAATATCAAATCCTAAAAATCAAAGATCTAAGCATCATTAAGGAGCATGGTGGCACGGTGGTTAAGCACTGGGTTACTAAGTGAAAAATTGGCAGTTTGAACCCAGCAGCAGTTCCCTTAGAAAAATATATGTTAGTCTGCTTCCTTAAAGATTTTAGCCTTGGAAACCCTGTAGGACACTTATACTCTCATCTATAGGATCACCATGAGTCAAATCAACTTACTGCAATGGGTTTTTTGGTTTTCTAAACAACCATTTGAATATATTAGAAAACATACTAAAATTAAATTTGAAGAAGTTATAAAGAAGGAAATAATAATAACATACATTTTTCAAACAGAAAAGAGGAGAGAAAATCAATAAATATTATTAGTTTGATAAATATATTAACAAAGAGGTCCAGTGGCAAAGTGCTTAAAGCATTCTGCTACTACCCAAGAAGCTCAGCAGTTGATAGATTAATTAAACTATAGCATTATCATATTATCAAGACTAATCAAAATAAAAGTGATAAGGTACAAATGATCAATAACAAAATTGAAAATTAGACATTATATATTATTACTATCATTAAGGAAATGTCTTACTAGGATATTTTGAATATATTTGTGTGCACAGAATAAAATTTTAAATAAGCGGACCAAATCTCAGGGAAAAATGCTTCCAAAACTAATCATTGGAATTATCAATAATTCTGTATCTACTTAAATCATTGAATCCCTAAGTCTTTCTCAAAAACATCATCAAGCTGAGATAGTATCATTGGTTAATCCTTCCAAGGATTTATGGAGGAATAAACATTCTCTAAAATAGAAATCACATTTTGAGACTAATAGAAAATTGAGACCAAATTATATCAAGCATCGCAAACTAGTCTACAAGCTGTCACAGGCTAATAATCATAGGGACACAATCACACACAAAATGTTAATGCTTTCTGTTATGAAAGAAGGATATTAAAGAATTATATTAATGAAAGAGAAAGCAGCCCAAGTTATCCAGGCATTGAGTGCTTGGCTGCTAGCAAATAAGGTGTTGATTCCAATTTACCAGTTACTCCACACGAGAAAGATATTCGATCTGCTTCCATAAATAATGAAACTTTTGAAAGCCTATGGGGCGGTTCTACTTTGTCTTATAGGGTCACTGTCAATAGAAATTGACTCACTGACAACGTTTTTTTTTGTATTTTATTTTAAATGAAAAAGAATTGTCTTTATCATTACCAAATTGGTTTTATTCTTCAAATGCAAGTACAGGTTATCAGTTGAAAATCAATCTTGCAATTACAAGTAAAATGAACTAGAGAAAATACCAAATTATTTCTTTGAATAAAGAATAATCATTTGAAAAAAAAAAAACTGAACAGGTTTTGGATTAAACAGATAAAGGGAAGGATATTTCTTAGTTTACTAAAATTATATATTAATAATCTCTATAGAACATTATCCTCGGAAGGAGGTTGGGCAATCCTACTTCCGTAGTGATACTGCCTCGGAAACCCAAGGAGGGGTTGCTATGAGTCGGGGCCGACTCGACGGCACATAACAACAACAACAACAATAGAACATTATACTCTAATATATGATTAGAATGTCTGCTTTCACCACTTGAATAGAATACCATGTTGGTGGTTCCTTCCAGCGCAATATAGCAATTAAAAAGAATTAAATTGTATAATGATGAGGAAATAAAGAAGAATTCTAACTTTATTTTTTCTAGATAAAATGGTTTTATTAACAAACACTACAAGATAAAGATAAGGTATCTAAAGTTACACTATTAGAATTAATAAGTAAACGTAGCAATATCATCAGACACAATGTTCTTTAGCAAAAATCAATCATATTACAGAAACTTAAAATACATATTATTTATATTAGCAATAAAAACAGCTCAACTAGTTTGGAACTTTCCCTTGCTTGTGATGTATGTTTAAATATTGATCAGCCAATTTATTTTTATTCCCTGTCTTTCTCTTATTCATTTATTTATTCTCTTTTCTTATGTAGTGTATGGTGGTGTTGTTGCAACCTATTTTCCTATGTTTCAGAATATTCAGGTATGTTGGTAAATGCGTGAGAAAGAAGTTAAACTAAACTAATTTGAAATAATACAGGTAGGGTAGAATTTATTTTTCCTATGTAGGCAATGTAAGTCAAAGCATCTTTCTCTAAACTAGAGAAATTTAAATCATGATATGCAAAAAGACATTGCTGTCATTCTTAGTATTTTGAGGTTTATATATGACCTTAAGAAAATTATTTTTCCATATTTATTTATTGTTTCTGAGTCTGACATTTTCTTCTTCCTTTTTTTTTTTTTTTTTCCCCTCATGTGCATAGCAAGAGGCAAGCAAACAGCAATATTTACCAGAATCCTTTACTCATAGGTTTCTTTGGTCAGTTTGGCCATTGAGATTTAAAACCAACTATGAAACAAACAAACAAACAAACAAATCCATATTAATTTAGCATCCAAATCTTGGAGCAGAAGTGATGGCAAAGTGATCACAAGAAGTGGCAGGGTTTCCATTGTGTTGTTGTGGGTCTGGAAGTGTCAACATGCCTGGCACATCCAGCTTCTAGCTAATAGAGAGTTGTGTCCTCTGACCTCCTGCTCAGTGACGGTGGATGTAGTGAAGAACAGCATTCCAGCATCCTCAATTGCATGTGAGTTTGTGAACTATGGTGACACTACTGATCTTTTTTATTATTTGTCTGTGAGAGTCCAAAGTTGTTTGCTGTAATTACTAATTTTTGAATTATATCGTTTTTCCCTTTATATGGTTCTCCATAACTTCTTTTTTATAACTATTTTCTCAGTAAATCCTCTGTGTTGGAAATACCCAGATTAGTGCCTCTTTTCATTACAGAACATCTTCTGACAAACTTCTGTTAATTTTTTTTTAACATATATAATGTTTGACAGATTGCATTTCCTTTCAGTGATCAATATATCTAGGACACATTTCCAGTTAAATTATTTTATATTGCAAATAATATTATACAAAAATGTTTTCCATCTTTGGAATATATAATTGTGCTTATTTTTGTGGTGTTTCTTTAAAATTGCTGGTCCACAATCCTTTAAGTGATATCCCTAATTCCCAATAGTTCCAAAAATTTGATATTGGCACACAAAATTTCACATGACTTATACTTTTTTGTTGAAATAAGCTGATAGGAACTGATGGAAGACTATTTATGCTATTTATTCATCCTGTTACTTGTGGTAAATATTTGGGGATGCCTATTTCCTGACATCTTAGTCAAAGCAAAGTACTTGTAAATTATTTAAACTTTGGCAATCTGACAGAAGAAGTACTCTATTTCATTGTTGCTTGAATAAGTATTTTTACAACAATGAAGTAAGTAGAGTGTATTTTTGTATTTGTGTTGTTGTTGTTAGGTGCCGTTGAGTCATGTCCAACTCATGGTGACCCTATGCAAAGCAGAACAAAGCATGGTCTCGTCCTGTGCCAGCCCCATGATCCTTGTTATACCTGAGCCCATCATTGCAGTCACTGTGTCAATCCATCTCATTAAGTGCCCTCCCCTTCTTTGACGACCCTCCACTTTATCAAGAATGATGTCCTTCCCCAGGTAATGGTTCTTCCTGACAACATGACCAAAGTAGGTGAGACAAAGTCTGGCCATTGTTGCTTCCAAGAAACATTCCGGCTGCACTTCTTCCAGGACAGACCTGTTGGTCTTTTAGCAGTCTACAGTACTTTCAGCATTCTTCACTAACACCACAACTCAAAAGCATCAACAGTCTTCCTTATTTATTCTCCAGCTCTCATATGCTTAAGAGACAATTTAAAATACCACAGATTGGGTTGGACACACCTTAGTCTTCAAGGAGGTATCTTAGCTCTTCAGCACTTGAAAGAGTTCTTTTGCAGCAGACTTGCCCAATGCAATAAGCCATCTGATGTCTTTACTACCATTTCCATTGGTATTGATTGTAGAACCAAGTAATATGAATTCCTTGACAACTTCAATCATTTCTCCATCCATCATGAAGCTTTTTATTGGACCAGTTGTGAGGATTTTTGTTTTCTTTATATTGAAATGTAATCCATACTGCAGATTGTAGTCTTTAATCTTCATCAGTAAGTGTTTCAAATCATCTTCATTGTCAGCAAACAATGTTGTGTCATCTGCATATTGCAGGTTGTTAATGAGTTTTCCTCCAATCTTGATGCTACGTTCTTCTCCATATAATTCAGCTTCTCTGATTATTTGCTTAGCATACAAATTGAAAAAGGATGATGAAAGGATGCAACCCTGAGGCACTCCCTTCATGATTTTTAAACCATGCAGTGTCCCCTTGTTCCATTCAAATGATAGCCTCCTGATGTATATTTATATATGTGTGTGTGTATATA
>NW_006921938.1:1807154-1815504 GCF_000298275.1 Orycteropus afer afer
TTTTTCCCCCACATGCAGTTTCATTGGAAGAACATCACTCATTTTCCTTTTCAAGAAAGCCTGCAATAAGGAATGTAGGTGGTTAAAAGCCTCCAATGCTGCAACTACAGATCAGCCACTGTATTCGCACTTAGAAGGCCCCTGCCTAAGCTGCTTCCACCAAATACCAAGCACTGAAGAAAGTAAGAGCTGGTCATTCTTTCCCAATATAGTATTCCTGGAATGGGCAATCTTTGCTTAGGCCTGGCCTGGACAAAACATTTTCAGTGATGCATTGAATTTGGAGTTCCTCCTATCTAATCCACATCTCCTTTCCTCTCTCCTTTCATAATTGTCAAATCTTCTTAGTCTGAAGACCCAACCTGCACACTCCTACTCTGTTTAGACTCTGCTCTTCACAATTTATCTCTCAATAAAATTTATTTTTATCTATTTCAATCTTGATACAGTTTACTGAAAGACCTAAACAAATATAGTTGATAACAAAAGTGATCTGAGAAGTATAAGCTGAACAGGACTTGAGGTCTAGAAAATTTAGCCCACAGGTGCAGAGAACCTCATAATAAGTGGCATTTGGGCAAAGATAATCTTTGACAAAAAGTGGTGGACCAATTCCTGAATATTTTACTGAAGGTGACCTTGGAGAATATATTGGTGAAGGGAAACTTTTGCTGTTAGGGTCATTTTGATAGTGCAAAGGTATGAGGAGAGGAAATGCCTACAGGGCAGTGAAGCTAGTTGGTCACTACTATTTTATGCTGTGCCTTGAATAGAGACAAAGAGTAGTTGAGAGTCGTTAACAAGCTAAGTATGAAAGCCAGAGGTCTTCTTTGATAATTCACAAAGAGGCTTTTATATTCTGCAATGTAGGAGGAATCATGGTGTCTTAGTTGTCTAGTGCTGCTATAACAGAAATGCCACAGTGGATGACTTATCAAACAGGAATTTATTCTTTTACACTTTAGAAGGCTAAAAGTCCAAATTCAGAGTGTCAGCTCCAGGGGCTGGGTGAAGGTCCTCTGACTTTGAGTTTCAGCTCTGTCTCTTGTTTCAGGCCCATGGGAGCTGCCAGCTTCTCTTAATTCAGGCAGCTGCTGGCTCCTGAGGCTGGCAAATACAAGGTCAGCAGGTAAAATGGCACAATCCCCAGATTGGTAGGCAACATGATAGGACACTGGCTCAAATCCAGGAATAATGCCAGAAGTGGCACACAACACAGCAGACCACTGGTTCATGTACAGGAACTAGAAATGAAGACTCAAATAAATGTAGAATCCAGATGTATCCAAAAGCTAGATACCTTTCTCAAAGTTTCTCCATATATACTGGAAGCAGATCACACCCTGAAGGCAAATACTTAAGTGCTCACAGTAAATTCCCTCATGGAAGTGATTACAATCTCATTATGGAGAATAACCACAAACAACTGCCAAGTCACTCAAAAGCATGGCTCAGCCCAGTTGGAACACAATCTTAACTAACACACATGTAAAAGACCAAGTAAAAGTTTCTGAACTTGCCTTCCTTCCTCCAGCCACAAAAGTAAATAAAAACAAATATAGCCCCTCAGGTGTGAAGAAGATGGAGAATATTTATGTGAATATATTAAAAAAAAAAAAAAAAAGGCTTCAGGAGGATGAACTGAATTGGGGCTATTATCACTATCATATCTCCATTTAATGTGTCTATTTGACACCTTGGGAGCTCTGGTAGCATAGTGGCTAAGACACTTGCCTGCTCACCAGAAGGCTGGCAGTTCAAACCGACCAGCCCCTCCTCGGAAGGAAGGTTGGGCAATCCTACTTCCGTAGTGATACTGCCTCGGAAACCCAAGGAGGGGTCGCTATGAGTCAGGGCTGACTCGACGGCACATAACAACAACAACAACAATTTGACACCTTCAGGACCAGAGGAAACCCAGGAAATGATGTAAACTACTGCAAGCTTAAACAAGTAGTACTCTCAAACATAGCTATTGTTACAGACATGGTATCATTGCTAGAGTCAGATCCAACTCACAGCTATCCTTTTGGTTTCTGAGGTGGTATCACTATGGAAGTAGAGTGTCCAATCTTTCTTCTGAGGAGTGGCTGGTGGGTTTGAACTGCCAACCTTCTGGTTAGAAGTCACATGCTTTAGGCACTACATGATCAGAGCTCCTCAACTACATAGTATGAGGCAATTAATTTGGGTTTTTTCTTATTTTTCTGTTCTAATTAGGAATGAGGATCATTGAGTTTTCTGTTCATGTGGAACAGATAATAATATTAATTTAGAGTTTTGCCCAAGGTTATTTAAAATTTGCCATTCATTCTTATAGTGTAATGTAAAGAAATCTTGACCACCTAACCATCATGTAAAACATTACATTGATTGATCAGATATTTGGCATGCATATTACACAGAATGAACAAGAGCTTGCTAGCACACTTGGAGACTTTGGTAAGTGTGTGAGAGCATCTAAAACTAAGATGGTTAGCATGAATGAAAATGTCTGACTTATGGCTGAATCAAAATCCATTTGTTAAGTTAAACTTTAGTCTTTCCTAAGTTATTCATTCTCCCTTCCTAAGAATAGAGCCCATGATTTATAGCCTTATGACATATAATTTCTTATAAAACTTTAACCACCCTCAGCAAATGGAGGAGGCAAGAATGTGGTTTATAGAGACATGTTTGTTAGGAAATGTTTATCGGGATGATCTCAGGAGAATACTTACACAGCATGATCCAGGGTAAATGTATATGTAAACATATCATAAAATTGTGTGCTAGTTTAGCTCCAAGGCTATTTTAGAAAATAGATAATTTGAAACTGATAGAATTTTAGTCTTGTAACTATATGTTATCCGAAGCCCCTGTGATTGTAGTAACTTTACTCCTTTCCCCATTTTCCATGTAAAAAGCTTATCTTTCCCTCAGAATGTTGTAACATTTTGTAATTTAGCACTATATTGTTTGCCTAGCTTGAGTTGTTTCAATCTTCCAATAAATTTTTGCTTTTGCTTTTAACAGAGTGTAAGTCTTTACAGCACAATGTGTTCTCCAGATTTGAGACATAAATAGATATATGCATACTCGTGTTCATAATAGCATTATGTGCAATAAGAAAGAGATGAAAATAACCAAAGTGCCAATCAACAGATGAAAGGATAACCAAGCTATGCTACACACACACAATTGGATAATATGTAACATTAAATAATAATGAAAAATCAGTGAATCAACTCAACATGGATGAAATTGGAAGACATTATGCTGAGTAAAATAAGTCAATCACAGAAGGATAAATATCGTATGAGTCCATTAATGTAAAAAGTAAAGGAAAGGGTTACTCACAAAGGAAATTTTTCTTTGTTGGTTACCATAGATAGGAAAGGAGGGAAAAGGAGGTAAGATATATGAGTAATTAAAGACAAGTTTGATATGGGAGAAAGGAAAATCAATATAACAAAAGTCTGTGACTATCACAATATCACTAAGGAAAAAGAAAATATGGAGAGGTACACAAGAGGTACAGATATAAAAACAAATACACAATACTGCATCATCAGTAACAGCAAACACTAACCTACGGGTGGATACATAGGTGCACAGGCAAGAAGATCAGCTGTAGATAGGCAAATGGTGTTACAACCTTACATAGGTTTTGCAGACAATATTCCTACATATGCATTTGTATGTGGTATAAAAATATCCATATGAAGCTTAAATATAACAAGAGGCAAATAAAGGATAACTTCTTAGCCACAAATAAGCATCTTGAGGGAGTGATTCACTGGGTCTGCTGGCTGGGGATCATGGCCACAGTGGACATCAAGTTCAATTGGCACAACATGGCATACCAAAATATTGCTCTACATCTTACTTCAGTGTAAGTTCTACATCTTACTCCATAAGGTGAAATGTAATGTGAAGTATGCTCCAGTATGTGAAATGAAAATGTCTCCTACAAAGTAGCAACTGAGATCTTAAAAGCTTGCAATTGCAATAGAGGTAACTATTGGTTTCTTGTCCAGAGCAAAAAGAGTAGAAAATCAAAGACACATGGAAACAGTCCAAAGGACTGGTAGACCATGAGACCTCAGCATGTATGATCCTGAGACAAGCAGAACTAGATGGTGCCTGGTTAACAGTGCCAACCACTTGAAAAGTGATCAAAATTGGATACCCATGATAGAGTGGGAGAAAAATGTGGAACAAAACTCAAAATCACAGAAAAAGACCAGGCTTACTAGTTCGAGGGAGACTGTTGAAACTGACTATGGCCTTTAATCACCCCTTGGGCCTGGAATTGAACTCACTCCTGTGACTTAATTCTCAGCCAATCAATAGACAGGCCTACAAGCTAAACACCTACACCAGGTAGATGCACTCATTAGAACGATCAACCCTGGGAAATCAAAAGGGTAGCATTTGCACGGGGAGAAAGTTAGGGAGGCAGGAATGCATAGACAAGCAAGACACAGGGAAAGGGTAACCACAGGAAGGAAGTGGAAGGTAAGCTGTGACACTGCAGATAATGTAACCAGTGTCACAGATGAGAATGTGTATGAACCGTTGAACAGAAAATGAATCTCCTTTGTAACATTTCATCAAAATCACAATAAAACCTTTTTTGTAAAAACAAAAACCTAAACTTATAGGACAAGGTAGCACTGACCCATAGGATTTCCAAGGCTGTAATCTTCATGGAAACAGATTGCCATGGTTTTCACCTGCAGAGTTGTTGATGGGTTCAGTCAACCTTCAGTTTAGTAGTCAAGTGCTCAACCACTGTCACACCAGGGCTTCTTGTGCTTCAAACAGTGAGAGACAAATATGATAACATTCAGGGACTTATCACTTTGGTAAAGTTTTGATTGGTCCAGTAGTCAAGGGGAAATGAAAATGTCTCCTACAAAGTAAAAAATAAATTGCTACATCTTGCATTTTTCTACTTCAATAAAAGAAGCATATTACTGCCTAATAGGCCTGTTTGAGTTCTTGAACCAATACATCCCACATGTAGAATACTTCTCTGGCCAAAACAACAACTTTAATGCAGTTCACCAGATCTCATTGGGGTGGCCAGCCTGGAAAGGGCAGGAAAATATGCCATGGAACATCCAGGTTGCAGTTTAAGGCAACATGATGCTTGGGTCACATGATCTAGAAAATCTTATGTTGTTGAAAATGCCAATGGTGTGAAAAATACAATGTGGAATTTATGGAAAGTTCTAGTAGGAGGAGCACAACTCAGAGTACAGCCAGGCCTCAGCAGTGGAGAATTATATCCACTTAAAGAAGCAGCTCCTGGTACCTTAATGGAGTCTGGAATTTGTTGGGTCAGCCTAGTTATAAAGATGGCAATAGGTTATTTGTGACTGAAGCCATGTAGGATGAGTAAGCACAAATCCAAGTCAGCCAGTGTGCTTGAAAAACAATTCCTCCTCCTTCTCACACCCATTGCCACATTGGAAATCCAGAATAAAAGATACAGTTGAAGCAGGAAAAAAATCCCTGAGCTTTATTTATAAATATGTCTACTTGATAAGCAGGTGTAAGTAAAAAATTAATGATAGATTCCTTATAGACACACTAAGGAGTACTCTTAAAAATGAGCAGAGAGAGAAAGTGTTCCCAATGGGCAGAACTATGATATATGTTTATCCACTTTTGGCAGAATAAAATTAATCCAAGGTGAGAATGTATATGTTTATTCCTGAGTAGTGGCCAATGCCCTGACTAGCTTTTCAAGGACCTGGAAGAAAGAGGATAGGGAAATCAGTGAAGACACTTGGATAGACATAAACAAAAGTGTGAAGACTTTTGTTTAACATGCTAATTTCCAATACAGAGCATACATTATGGAAGGGGCAAAGAACAACGATGTCATCAAAATGAATCAGGGCCTTTTATTAGGAATGAACTGTGCTAATCATCATATAATGGATCCAAGGTTCAATATTTTAACCATTTCTTTGAGTTTGATACCTACTTTTAGAGCTTCAGGGAATGAACCGGTTTCCTTTCTCAATATAAGTTTGGTCTATGCTCACTTTTAAGCTTCCCAAAAGAATAATGCAATTGCATTTTAATGATGTGGAATTTTAAGCAAATTGAAAGCTCTTGATCAGTTTGCCTACAATCTAAGATAGCAATGATTCTTTGGACAACTGCCAGCATTTTTCCAGCAAAATAACCTAATTTTACAATATATTGAAGATTATAGAATATATAAAAATCCATGATTTCACAAAGGTACATTAAATATTAAAACAACAAAAATGAAATTATGAACATGCCAATTCATTGTTCCAAATATTGATTTTTTTTTTTTTTAAGGGAAAGAATCAGGTATTTATTCTATTTTTTTTCTCTAATGCACCTCAGGATAACCAAATAGTTCATTAGAGCCATTTATCTTTATAGAAAAATCATAGACACTAAATGTAAAAGGAACAGCAGAATATTACTATTTGACATGCCATATTAAGAATGGATTTATGAAACACTCATTATCCATAAATACAGTAACGTAAAGTCCATTCTTATTCACAGCTACTTTTAGGATAGATTAAAACTGCCCCGTAGAGTATCCTAGGTTGTAATCTTCACATATTTACAGAAGACTGTCAAAACTTGCTTTTGTTTGTGGGTTTAAATCACCAATGTTTGATTAGCAGCAGAGTGCTTAACCACTGCACTATCAGAGCTTTTTGGAATAATCATTAAAGATTGCTAAAACTATTATATAAGACTTTTATAGGAGGCTCTGTAATGGGTGTGTAAGGCAGATATCATCTGTGATCAAAGTTCAACTTCGCTTATGTAACAAAATCAAACATCATATGTCGCCTGAAGTGATGAAATTGGAATTATACAACCCAGCTATGAAGCATGTTTGCTCTTCTGAAAAAGTGAAGCTCAATCTAATAGATTTATATTTAACAGTAGTATAGTAAATACAAGGTAAGTAAAATAATAAATAATATAACAAAATACATGCAGTGAATCCACAATTATTTCCAAATTCTGCAAGGCCACCAAATTTCTATTTCTTCACGAACCAATGACTTGGGATATAAAATTAAATGAATAAAATCTGGTGACCTGTTAAAGGTCAAAGAGATTAAGGGATATAAACTAGATGCAGTCTACAAGTGTGGCATAATACTAATGTGAATGAATCAATTGTAGAAAGACATTTTAAATTCAATGGAGAAAATTTCTGGCATGAGAACCTGAATGGACACTATTATAAATCAATGAGTTACAGTCCATTTAAAGATGAGATTTGAAGAACAAGATAATGACTTTATTTTTAGCTACCATGAATCTGAATTGTTCTTCAAATATCCATATCAAATTGGTAATTAAACATTTTCATATTTGAGAATAGTTTCAAAGAGGAAGTCAAGCTTCCTTAGATTAAAAAAAAAAAAAAAATGAAATAGATAAAAAGTAAAAAGCCACAACAGGGCATTTAACCAATTCTCAGCATCATGTTCTCCCATGCTCTCAGGAAAAACCTGCGCCTGCTTTGGATTTTCTTTTGTCTTATAAATATATTACGTGAAATGCATTTATTTCCTTGTAATGAAAATAGAAGCTTATTTGTTAAATGATTTCAGTTGTAAAAAAAAAAAAAAAAAAGCTTTTATATATGAGATGTAAGGACAAAACATTATAAGGATACAAGTACAGAGCCCAAAGAAAATTATACAGGTCATTCTCCCTTGACTTTAACATAGGCCAAAGGAAAACAAGACCTCTAGAGCCTGAGCCATGGCATCTTTATTCACTAAGTGATCAGCTTTAACATACAGATCAATTACTTGCTCTGATCCTAATTGCCAAATCCCTTCAATGTGTCCAGGTTACATTCAAGAGAGAGAGAGAGAGAGAGAGAGAGAGAGAAAGAACAAATACATATTAGATTAGCTCAGGCAATAAAATTGTAATTTTTTGGACAAAAACTGGGTGCATTTTTAATTTTGACCAAATGTGTCAAGTGATTAATCTTAGACAAAGCAAGGGCAGCATTGCCTGAATAGCAACCCAGTGAAATGTCTTTTACAGGTGGATATTGAGTAAAAATGTGTAGTAGGCTGTAATCTACATGTAAAAAATAATTTTATTTGTACGTTGTTGTTGTTGTTAAGTGCCATCAAGTCATTTCCGACTCATAGCGACCCCATGCACAGCAGAACGAAACACTGCCGGATCCCGCGCCAGCCCCACAATACCTGCTATACTTGAGCTCATCATTCCAGCCACCATATCAATCCATCTCGTTGAAGGCCTCCCCCTCTTTCGTCGACCCTCCACCCTACCAAGCATGACATCCTTCTCCAGGGAATGGTCC
>NW_006921938.1:1817817-1826170 GCF_000298275.1 Orycteropus afer afer
TTTGAGTGGTGCCACATCAGCAAATGAAGGTCTCGAAAGCTTTCTCTTTTCCATATGAGTAAGGCTGGGTTTACTCAGATGTTGCAACTCTTTCCCAATCCTATTTTGAGAGCCTTGTAGCCTAAACGTACTATTTCTAAAGGTGCGTGGTAATGTACCAAACATCGTTTCTTTTCTATTCATAAGCTTTTCCCTGGCCAATTCTTTCAGAAGTGGACGGCCTCTTCCTTCTTCCTAGTCTGTCTCAGTCTATAAGCTGGGCTGTTACCTGTGCACCAGGTGCAGCTCTCTGAGTTTTGAACACCAGAGGCTCAGCCTCAAAACTCACTTCTACATGTCTACATTATTTGCATAGATGTCATCATAATATTATGATATTGTAATATTACCCATCACTGAATATTGTTAAAAATATTAGCTGTTATTGTTAAAAGTCAAGGAAAGGTTTATATATGGAAGGAACCTTTCTTTGTTGGTTACCACAGGTGGGTGGGGAGGGGAGAGAGAACTGCCTGAAAAAAAAAAAAAATTGCATTGATCCTCATCACTTTAGTTATGTGTTTTTCATTGTCCTTAAATTATATTTCAATAAAAGACATAAAAAATACATAATTATTGAAACACTCTATACATGATTATTGAAACATTCTATGCATGATTTTTTCTAAAATTTATAAATTGAAAGATCATTTATTTGGAATCTGTGATCAGCTTTTTATCTCTTTATATCATCATGATTTTCTCTGTGGTCTAAGCATTCATTGATTACAAGAATTAAAAATTCTTCTAGACTCATGAATATGAAGAGGTTTCTTTTCTTTTTAATTAACTTCTCACAGTACAAGCTTAATAAATTTTGTCCCATAATTAATTGAGAAACACACAGATAAATAACAAAAAGTCTATTAAAAATATTTTAAGGTTTTTAAATTTTGATGAGCACCAATGCTTATTTGAAATCTCAGAACTGGAACTAGAGAACTACAAAATCTTTTGGTAGCATTCAATAGAAGATGGACTTCAACTTTAACCCTCAGATCATCCAGATGGACGTTATTACATGACTTCCAGCTTTGGTAAGCAAAAAATGAATTCAATTCATAAAAAATTCCAACCACAGTTTCCTGTCAGCATAATTTACATTACTGAAGGAAGCACAGCAAATTAATTGTTTTTACCCTATGGCATAGTTGTATTACAGTCAGCATTTTCTGATTGTACTTCTTTTGTTAGCAACATAATATTGCAGTATCAGTCAATGGTCATTTTGAAGAATACTTGCTGGGGAAATTACAGAGGACTCCCTTTTGAAGCAACTTTGAGTCAAAATAGATAATGCTGACAGGAGCTATCTAGCTACCATTACAACTACATTGTTACATATAAATTTTTTTGAGAGTAAAGCTATAGCAAAATTTCATGTATTTCTGAGCATTTAAAATAAGATATAAATATTTGACACACATATGTTTATTACTCTTTATATGTGCCTTCAAACTGTTCCATTATAAAAATATATGTATATTTATTTATCGATTACCCATAATGATAGATTTGTAGGTTGTTTACAAAACTTACTCTTACAAACAATGCTGTGATACACTTGTGTGCAAGTAGTACATTTCCTTTGGTTTTATATTTGAAGGTTACAGCCAACTAGAGAAGAGTTATCCTCTGAGGAAAGCAAGATGGCAGCATGAGAAGCACACAGTTTCCTTTACGTTGGTTAGGGTAATTTATTAACTTTATAAGATCATGTATATATCAAAGGTGACAAAATTTCAATATTAAAAAAAATGTCTGTGACAGATAACTGGTACTCAAATTATTTTCTCAATGACAGTGAGTTTGATTTTTGGTTTTGGTATATTTTATTTTTGGCTTTAAAATAAAAAGGAAAAGAGAAAATAAAAATAAATACCACTTCACAAAATTCACATTTTAAATTTAGGACTAGAGTTGCTGCATATATTCTTTTCTATTTCCTCTTCAACATGTCCCCCCAACTATATTTAATTACTCACAACTAGTTATACTTTATTTTGTAACCAAGATTCCTTACTAGTATGAAAACTATTTCCAGAAATTGGCAATACCATACAAGGGTTCTTATAATCTAAATGCAGTATAAGTCATTAATGATACCTTTATCTTAGGCAGATAGTTTGTAATTATTGTGTAGTAAGGAGTTCTGGTAGCACAGTGCCTAAGGCACTTGACTGCTAACCAGAAGGCTAGTGGTCCAAACCCACCAGCCACTTCTTGGAAAGAAGGTTGGGCAATCCTTCTTCTGTAGTGATACTGACTCGAAAACCCAAGGAGGGGTCATTATGAGTTGGGGCTGACTCAACGGCACAAAACAACAACTACAACAAGTGAAGCACACAGTTTAAGTGTGTCTTTGGATTCAGACCATTTGCCTTCTGAGATAAGAGGTTTAGAGGACTTTGTTGAATATTGTCAGGATGATGGAATGTGATACTTGTCACTATTGTCATCATGAATATGCTTCAATACAAGCCGTCCTACCTTGAAGTGTAGAGGACAAAGGGAAGAGGTTGATTATCAATATAAATACAACAACGTATTCATGTGTGCTGTCACAAACCATCAAAAAGCTCAAAATCAAATGATTTTTGTTGTTGTTGTTGTTGTTCAGTCTGCAAACACTAATAATTTTTGGCCAAGATAAAGTTATTGTTAGCAATGGGAGTTAGCTAGAAGGAGGGGATAAAATAAATAAGCTTGGGATTTTTTGCTTGCCTTCATTCTGTATGTCACAAAGAGCTTCTAAATCATCTTTAAAGATGCAACCACAGGAAGGTAGTACAGCAGCAAAGAGAAGATTATTTCTGAATCATTAATCTAGATTACATTTTTTTCAATTAAAAAATTTAAGCAAATTATATATGTAAAGATTGGAAATAAACAGAACAGCAGACATATGATTCAAAGCCTCTAGAGTGAGGTCCAGTTTCAAGAAATGTATTTTGACAGGATTGCAAAGGCTAGTTAGTGAGCACAATGCATGCCTCAAGTAAACCCTCAAACCATGTTGACTATCATTATTAAAAGACACAAATGATTTGTGAAGAAAATTTATGAGGTATCATAAGCAAATTAAAATCACTACCTGTCCTAACCAGAAGGCTGGCGGTTCAAACCCACCAGCCACTCCTCGGAAGGAAGGTTGGGCAATCCTACTTCCGTAGTGATACTGCCTCGGAAACCCAAGGAGGGGTTGCTATGATTCGGGGCCGGCTCAATGGCAAACAACAACAACAACAACCTGTCCTAAATTGTTATGCTACTTATTCTTACATATGTCTTTAGCACATAATTGTCCTGTAAGTATAAAGAATATCATATACAATGGAGAAAACGAGGCTGACTTAAGACACAATTCTCCTAGGCATCATTTCATAAAAGGGTTTCATGATATTTTAAGAATTCTACTGGAATGAAAGTATGAACCAGTACTTTTATATCCAAGTAATAGTTGTTCAGTTAAAAAAAAAAAAAAGACAGACATCTTTAAATATGCACAGATACCAGAACTACTTAGGTCATGATTCTTTCCTGGAGGGGTGAGTTGCAAAATATAAATCATAAAGTACAAATCGCAAATCATAGCTCAAACCATAAAGCTTCAGAATAGGAGAATGTATTTAATGGTGAGAAATTTGGGATACTGTAATAAATAAAAGATTAATTAAAACAAAATATACAAACTTATTAAGTGTATCTATTAAAAACAAAAATCAAGTTCTGTACAATTAATCTATCTGGGGCAAACAGTCTATAAAATACCTTCCAATCATCCCCAGGCTCCTGGTAATTATGTCCTTCTGTAATCCCCTTCCATGAAACATGGACTGGATTTATTAGCTCATTTCTAATGAGAAGAATAAGGCAAAAGTATTTCCAAAATGTTTGTTGTCTCAGTTACATGCTATCCAGTCGATTCTGATTAATGATGACCTTATGTACCAAAAAAAAAAAAAAAAAACATTGCTTGTTCCTGGCTGTAGTGGTTACATTTTTGTGTCAACTCAGCTGGGCCTGGTTGAGTGGCTGGGCAGCTGAATGTAGTTATTTCCCATGGTGAGATTAGTAATTAACTCCATGGTGGAATCTGTTGGAGCAGCTGAGTAACTGCTTTGGGTAGGTGGTTTGTTTCCCATATATGAGAAGCAGCTTTTGGAATGGTCTCTAGCTTACAGCATGCTTGAACCCTGTATGTAGCTGTGCTACATGCTCTGCTGACCTTGGGACTTTCAAAGGACTTAAATTAGTGGCCTGCTGTGTGGTTTGGTAACATTGGGACTATGCTATTTTATTTGTCAACCTTGACTTGTTAGCTTCAGCAGCCATTAGCTGCCTGAGTAAAGAGATGCCTCTAGCTTCAGTGGGCCAGGGTTAAGAGGCAGAGCTGAGGCCCAAGGTCAAGGGGCTTTCCCTAGAGCCTGGCACTTTGATATCGGAATTCCAGCCTCCTGAACTGTAAGAAAATAAACTGCTGTTTGCTAAGGCTATAACATTTGTGGTATATTCATGTCAGAACGGCACTAGGTAACCAGAACACTGGCCATCCTTGCAATCATGGCTGTTTGAGTCCATTGTTGCAGCCATTATGTCAATACATCTCACTGATGCTCTTCCTCCTTTTCATTAACCTTCCACTTTACTATGCATGATGTCCTTCTCCAGGTCTCTCCTGATATCTTATCCAAAGTATATGAGATGAAATTTCTCCATTCTCATTTTTAAGGAGCATTCTGGCTGTACTTCTTCCAAGATAAATTTGTTCATTCCTCTGGCATCCCATGGAGTATTCAATACCCTTCACCAATACCATAATTAAAAGATAGCAATACTTCCTTAAGCATCCTTATTCATTGTCCAGCATTTGCTTGGGCGTGAGAGGGTTGAAAATACTATGGGTTGGATCAGAAGCATCTTAGTCCTCAAAATGACATCCTTGATTGGGTTAAAAAAAAAACTGTGGTTTATATTTTGGTCTCTCTCTCTCTCTCTCTCTCATCTAACTGAAGCCATCTCTCTCTCTCTAGTCTAAGTGAAGCCTGCCAGGATGGTGTGAACTGCCATAAAGGTGAACTGCCATAAAGAGAATCTAACGTGACAAAGAATTTAGTCAGTAAAAAATTAAGGAACCAAGTCCTCTTATCTTTCGCAAACTGAGTCCTGCTAGAAACCATGCTAGTGCGCTTGGATGAGAATTGTTTCTAAGTGAAGCTTTGAGATGCCACAAGACCTGATCAATAGTTTGAGTACAACCTCATGGAAAAATCTAACCACTGAATTCTGGCCCAAAGAAACTGAGAGAAAATAAATGTCTGTTGTTTTAAGTAACTGAGTTTTGGGGTGATTAGTTACATAAGAAATAATAATAATAATTTAAAAATAACTATTTCCTAATGACAAACCAAAAAAAACCAAACTCACTGTCATGGAGTCAGATCTGACTCATAGCAACCCTTCATTGGGTTTCTGAGGAGGTATTACCACAGAAGTAGATTGCCCGGCATTCTTTCTGAGGGGTGGCTGGTGGGTTTGAACTGCCAGCCTTTTGGTTAGCAGGCAAATGCTTTAGGCACAATGCCACCAAAGACATAATGTTATATATTCAGTTGTAGAATAGAATATAAATATTATAAACATTTGTTGTTGTTGTTGTTATATACCTTCAAATCAGACCCAACTCATAGTGACCCCTCCTTGGGCTTCTGAGGCAGTATCACTACAGAAGTAGATTGCCCAACCTTCCTCCCAAGGAGTGGCTGGTGGGTTTGAACTGCCAGCCTTCTGGTTAGCAGTCAAGTGCCTTAGGCACTACGCTACCAGAGCTCCCTATAAACATTTATAAAGTCAAAATATATGGTATAGATAAAATTGACACTGGAATAATAAGGTAAAGCTCAGGTAGAAGGAAATATAAATATTCCAATTTTTTTGTGATCATTATAGTGGAGTAAAAAATGCTATCTTAATTCCATAATATATAAAATAAAGATTAAAAAAACCATAATCTAAGCTAATAAGGTAGCCTACAAAAATCAAGTTATCTCCATTACAAATAAGTAATAAAGCATTGGTAATAATAATAATAAAAAGATGAAGTGAGAGAAATAGCTAACATGTATTGAGTGATTCAGTCATTATTATTATTTTTTTATATATATATACTATCCTCAATCTCTACCTATTTATCAAGAGTCACTACATACAACATTCCTGAAAAGAGTTTTAATGAATTCTACTGTCTAACCATGATATCTGCAGGTAGTATAATAAACCTTACTTTTTTAGACTCCATTCTTCAGTAAAGCAAAAGTAGTGAAGCTTATACAGACAGACAGAGAGATAGAAAATTATCTCAAGCAAATAACTCACACAGTTGTAGAGTCTGACAAGTCCCAAGTCAAACATCAAGATGGAGGCTTTTGCTGACAAAACCAAGATTGGCAGGCAATACAAAAGGCTGCTAGCTTTGGAGGCTGATGAACCCAAGATAGGCAGGCAAAATGGCAGGTTTTTTTTCACAGCCTATAAAGGCAACAATCCCAAGATTGGCAGTTAATACTGCAGGCCACGGCTTCAAGTTCAGATGATGATGAGCCAGATGTAGGATCTAGAGCAAAATACCAGAGACTTTTTCAAGAGCTTTTCCGTCTATATTGGAAGTAGGCCAAACCCTGAAGGATATTCCCTGTCAACTGATTAACTGCTTATAACAGATCTCATCATGAAGGTAATTTTATTCAATCAAATCTCATCATGGGGGGTGACTACATCATAACTGCTAAGCCACTTAGAATCTTGGCTCGGCCAAGTTGACACACCACTTTATCTTAAAAACAAAAACAAAAACAAAACATTATTGCCATAGAGTTGATTCTAACTTATAATGACCCCAATAGGATTTCCAAGGCTGCAAATCTTTACAGAAGCAGACTGCCTCATCTTTCTCCTGTAGAGCAGCTGGTGGGTTCAAACCATGGAAATTTCGGTTAGCACTTTTTTATTTTCTCTCAATTTCTTTGCACCAGGTTGAATGGTTCATTTTTTTTCCATAAGGTTGTGTTCAAGCTGTTGATCAGGTCTTGTAGCATCTCAAAACTTCACTAAGAAACAATTCTCATCCAAGCTCACTCACACGGTTTTTAGCATCACTGAGTTCGCAAAAGTTAAGAGGACTCCGTTCCTTAATGCCTTACCACAGAGCCTTTAAGGTTCCTAACTATCACACTTATTCACAAATAAAAATTTTATTTCATTTCTTAAATTAACACTAAATAACCACACAAAATAAAAACAAAAATATGAGAAACATTAAAATAAATGCATAAAAACAGTTATGTTTAGTTTATTCATTAACATCATTGATTGTAGTAAAAATTGAATGTATGTATTTAAAAATATATATTTCATCTTGCATTCATTTATTGATGATAAAAATTATGTTGTCAGAAAGTATGAGTCATAAATACATATTTCAGGAATGTTAAGCAAGTAATTATTTAGTGAGTTAGAGAATAGATAGTTCATAAATATAAACACATTTCAGAAAAAATACAATGTGCAATGAGACCATTTAAATGTTTTCCTGTAAAAACTGCCTTTTGTTAAATAATATCCTAGAGGAAAATTTTTTTTTTGTAAATGTAAGAGAATTATTCACAGGAGAAATATCAACACTGATTAAGACTGTTCATGGCAAAATTGTATTGAAAATTCAAGAACTAGGAAAATGAATTTATATTTTTCATTTACTAAACAAAAACAAAAACAAAATCCCCTGCCATCATGTCAATTCTGACTCATAATATCTCTACAGAACAGATTAGAACTGTCCCATAAGCTCTCTAAAAGTATAAATCTTTTTGGAAGCAGACTGCCTCATCTTTTTCCTGCACAGTAGCTGATGGGTTCAAATGCTGACCATTTGGTTAGCATCCAAATGCCTTAACAACTGGACCACCACAGCTTTTTTCCATATATTGGGTTTCCTTTTATTTTTTTTCCCTATATCTCATATATACCCAGAGTTGATAAAATGGCTATTCACACCTTGATGAGTAGAAATATTCATATTTATGAGGCTTATAGATGTAATTCAAAAAAAAAAAAAAACAGCAACAAAAATGGGCAATCTGGCAATAGCAACTAATAGTAACATTTCTAGAATTCTATGTTCCTCATAAGGTTTTCCCTGGCCAATTCTTTGAGAAGTGGACAGCCTCTTCCTTCTTCCTAGTCTGTCTCAGTCTATAAGCTGGGCTGTTACCTGTGCACCAGGTGCATCTCTCTGGGTTTTAAACACCAGAGGCTC
>NW_006921938.1:1826270-1837405 GCF_000298275.1 Orycteropus afer afer
GACCTCTCGTATCACCCCCACCTGGGTCCCTGTGGCTGACTGTACCTCTGTTTGGCTTCCTGGCTTTTAATCCCCTTTCTCCTGCTCTTCTGGCCTGCTGCTTTGGGCATCCCTGAGTTGTCCCTGGGGCTGACTGCTCCTCTGTCTGTGTTCTTGGCTTTTATCCCCTTTCTCCTGCTCTTCCGGCCTGCTACTCTGGGCGGGCTTGAGTTTCCTCTCCTCACCTAATCCCTTTGGCTGATTGCTCTTCTCTCTGGCTTCCTGGCTTTTAATTCTCTTTCTCCTGCTCTTCCCACCTGCTACTTTGGGCGTCCCTGAGTTGTCTCTCCTCACCTGTAACCCTGGGGCTGACTGTTCTTCTGTCCATATTCCTGGCTTTTATCCCCTTTCTCCTGCTCTTCTGGCCTGCTGCTCCAGCGGGCTTGACAGAAGCCATGATATTTCCAATCGCCTCGTATGCATGTGAGAGCTGGACAATGAATAAGGAAGACCGAAGAAGAGTTGATGATTTTGAGTTGTGGTGCTGGCAGAGAATGCCGAAAGTACCGTGGACTGCTAAAAGAACTAACAGATCTGTCCTGGAGGAGGTGCAGCCAGAATGCTCCTTGGAAACAAGAATGACCAGACTTCTTCTCACCTATTTTGGTCATGTTGTCAGAAGGGACCATTCCCTGGAGAAGGATGTCATGCTTGGTAGGGTGGAGGGTCAACAAAAGTGGGGGAGGCCTTCAACGAGATGGATCGATACGGTGGCTGCGATGATGGGCTCAAGTATAGCAGGGATTGTGGGGCTGGTGCGGTATCAGGCAGTGTTTTGTTCTGCTGTGCATGGGGTCGCTATGAGTCGGAAATGACTCGACGGCACTTAACAACAACAACAACATGATCCTCATAGAGGAAAGTTGACTTTTACACTGAAGATGAACAATATACAGGCCACTGAATTTAGAAAATAAATGAAGCCATATAATTCCAATAAATAAATAAAATTCATCAATTTATAATATGGAGTTTTGTCTCAACCTTTTTTTTTTTTTTTTTTTAATAATAATAACCTGAAACTTGAGGGTTTCAGAGCTATATAAAACATCTACTCTTTTTGTTTGCTCATTCAACAGTTCTGTCAAAGTTCAAACTTTTTGTAACCCAAATCATTATTTTAACAAACAAACATTCAAACAAATAAACAACAACAACAAAAAAAATATTTTGTTAATTGGGATATTTTGTATTAAAAGCTTATGCCACCAAAAAGGAACAATTAAATTTTATATTATTACTTGTTGATGTGTTATTTCTATTTTTATTTGACTTAGTATCTACATAGGAAATATTATTACCTAAAGGACAGGATCAATAATTCCTTTATTCCTTCTTCCTTTCATGTGTTCCAGAAGGGGAATTAAAAAAGAAAACATTTGAATATGAAAAAACAGTAATTTTGAAAAAGGAGTTTAGCTGTAACATTTTTTTCATAAAACAAAAAGAAGGAAAGACAAAGAAAAAGAAAAATACATGTATGTTATAGTCATTGAAATTTATACAGGTATCACATTGTGCTGTAACCTTAGAGCTACAAAATAATTTGGATCCAAATTCATACATGAAGGAATAAGCTAGCACACACCTCCCTTTATGGTACCAATAAACTTGATGAAAGAGGTTAAATGTCAAGAGTTATGAAAGTGAGATAGGGAGACCTTATCTCAATTATTTTGGAAATGTTATGTGTAGATACGGGTCACGGGAAAGAGATGTCATTCTTGGCAGCAGATCAGCATAAATGAGGAAGACTTTCAAGGAGATAGATTGAAAGACTGACTGCAAGGAGGGGCTCAAACAAACAATGATTGTGAGGACGGTGCAGGACTGGGCAATCTTTCTGTTGTGCATAAAGTCAATATGAGTTGGTACCAAACTGATGATATCTAACAAGAACAGCAAGAAAACCATTAATAAGTCCCAAGTTGCAGAATGGATATCTAAAGTAAAGAGAAAATAACAACAAATAAAAACCCCAGCTTATTGCCTTTGAGCCACTTTTGACTCATGGTGCCCAACACGTTACAGAGTAGAAATTTTCCATAGGGTTTTCTTGCCTGTAACATTTACAGGAGCAGATCATGAAGGCTTTCTCCCATGGTTGCTGTGGGTGAGTTTGAACTATTTGTGGCCTGCTCCAACTAATAATGACCCTGTGTACAACAGAACAAAACACTGCCTGGCCCTGTACCATTCTCACAATCCTGGCTATGCTTGAACCAATCATTCCAGCCACTGCGTCAAGCCATCTCATTGAGGGTCTTTCCTTTTTTTGCTAACTCTTTACTTTACCAAGAATGATATCTTTCTCGAGGGAATCATCCCTTCTAACAACTGTTTTTTGCACCAGACAAATAGACAAGTTAAATGGGGATGTAGTGGGCATCAACATCCCTGCAACCTTCATGTCCTTGATGGTGTCAGTAATCTTTGCAATCCCTCCAGGGATGGGATATTGCTTTTGGTTTACTATTCTCCTAGGTAGAGGCAATTCTAATGGCTTCTGCTTGTCTTTTCCTACCATAATAGCTCCACATCAAACCCAATGTGGGAGTTTGGCCAAATGCTGAGTATATCTATCACAATTATGCATTATGGAACTGGGGAAATCACTGAAGAATTTGTTTAGGGACCCACTGGACCCACTGTGAGATGGACTTAAGCTAAGATTCCATCACTAATCTCTGTATTCCCCAACTCTGATTGGTGGCCCACAGTGACATTTTGGGTCACCAGGAATTAGTGTTAATCAAGAATCAGTATCTAGTAATTCCTGAAAAGTTTGATTATTTCCTTTCCCCCAAGGAACCATCACTCTCATAAAAAGCCTCAAATCCCTTTGGGGAAGTCTGGAAGAAAGATCAACAGTGTAAATTTTTGGCAGTACTGTGGTGTCCTTCCTCAAGGGGACCCAGCCTCCCATTTATTCAGGGGATTGTGGGTCTGCAAACTGGCTCATGTCTGGAGATTGACTGAGGGACCATGAGTATGTATTCTGATGATTGTTGTTCAGGTGACCTAGAATTCTTCTGTGTGTACAGGTTAAGTACATATTTGGTAGATTTCTCTTATAGTCCACTCCTAGGCACATCATGCCTAAGCAGCCAATGCCAAAAGTCCATATAAGTCAGAGTATCCTGATTACTGCTTTTACTCTGCTGTCCATTAGGATAACCACACTCACCTTGTCTTTGTTGACTAACTTCTGCTAGTTGGCACCAACCACCACCACGGGGGCCAATAAACCCCATTACAGTTAAGTGTCTTAATTCTATTAGTGCAGTTCCCACTGTCAAATAAAATAACAATTACAGCAGTCTTCAGAGATGCTGGAGCTCCCTTCACAAATTTATTCCTCACTGTAGTAGTAGTGAAAGATATGTCCTCTGGGCTCTCCACGTCTGTGTCTATGAGTCTAATCTGATAAATCCATTCTAGCATTCCAATTTCCCTAAGCTTTTGGAAAGCTTCTTCTAGTTTATACCAAGGCAGATCTTGTACTTCAATTTGACTTAATATAGGCCACCTCATAATCCACACTTCAGTAGTTGTTGTTGTTGTTTAGTGCCATCGAGTCGAACCTGACTCATAACAACCCCTCCTTGGCTTTCTGAGACAGTATCACTATGGAAGTAAGCCAACCAAATAAACAAGTAGGTCCTTTCCTAAACTCTCAAGCAGAAACATGAATGAAGAATCTGTGCTTCTAGGACCTAAATCAATAAACTCAGACTGATCCAATGTTACATTCTTTGCACCATTATCCCACTTCCTTTATAGCCATTCCCACACATATTCTCTAGATTTCTGTCTATACATGTTAGCAAAATCAAGCAGATCTTTTTAGGTGTACCATATCCCTTCAGGAACACTCTGTACTTCACGTTTTAGGGCACCCTTTGACTTAAGTCTAGTTATAAGTCTAGAAGCAACAATGGGTGCTTAAGGCAGTTTCTGAGAACATACAGCAATGATTTGCATGACATCTGTCTCAGACAACCACTCAGCAGGAACAGCGGGGTTAATCCCATAAAATGGAGGTAGAAGGGATAATGGGTTTTTTTTAGTAATCTTTTCAGATGGGAGGGATGGTGCTGTTGGCAGGGTGAAGTTAACAGAATTTAGCAGCTCCATGTCCCCATCTTCCTATCTGCTCATATGTCCTTGTCACAGTTTTCAGGATTTCATTTATTCCCAATTTATGCCCTCACTTTAACTGCAGACACCATTCTCGGTTGACAATTTAGTTGGCAATGTAATTCAGACACTCTTACAATAGGACTCTGGGGTCAGTTTTCAGCAATACCAACTCTGTTACTAGAAGAAATAAGGCTTTCTTTCAGGCTGCAAGTGGAGACATTGAAGTCTTTAATGCACCCTTGAGCTGTGATTTAGCAGCCCTGAGATTATTTTGCTTTTTCACCACTTTGAGTAAGGAGGACCAATTAACCAGCTTCCTTACACTCTTTGTGTTGACAAAATTGCAGAAAAGTATCAAACATGCAATCACTGAGAACCTCACATCTCAAAAAATGCTTGATTTATTGGTGGTGCTATTTTATGTATTAATGTTGCTACCTTATAGTACAGATTAGCAGGGACCTCTTTACTAACTGAGGCAAGGTCAGTGGTGCCTTTATGATTAATTAAACTGAAGAACTGAAACAGATTGGTGAGAATCAATTTAGGAAATTTATCTTTATGATTTTGTTTCTCTAGAACCACTCTCGGTATCAAATGCCTTAGGCTGGGTTCTCTAGAGACGCAAAACCACTAAAACATATATAGACAGAGAGAAATTTATCTTAGGAAAATAGCTCACACAGTTATAGAGGCTGGCAAGTCTCAAGTCCCTGGATCAGATGCCAAGCTGGAGACTTTTCTTGACTCACACAGATGCAGAGACTGATGAGCTCAAGATTGACATGCAGTATAACCAGCTGCTGACTTTGGCAGTCATGAATGCAAGATCAGCAGGCAAAATGGTTGATTGTCTGCTCATAGCAGAGTTGTAGGCAGCATGACAAGATCCTGTTCCACAGTAGGTTCTCATATTTTCCCAAGACATCCATTGGAAGAAGACCACACCATTAAGGAAACTTGCTTTGTATTGATTGGCTTCTCAGAGTATATATATTAGATATCATCATGCGAACAACCACATCACAAATGCTTTAATCACTCAGAATCATGGTCCAGCCAAGTTGACACACAATCCCAAATACCACAATGACTAAAGTAGGTGACATGAAGTGTGTCCATTCTCACTTCGAAGGAATATTCTGGTTTCTGGGTTTTCAGGAAATATTTGTTTGTTCTTTTGGCAGTCTGTGACATTTTTAGTATTCCTTACCAACACCACAATTCAAGGGATCAACTCTTCTTCAGTCTTCCTTATCCATTGTACAGCTTTCACATGCATATGAGGCTTTTGAAAATACCATGGATTGAGTTAGGCACACCTTATTCTTGAAAGTGACATCCTTGACCTTTAACATTTTACAAAGATCTTTTGCAGCAGATTTACTCAGTGCAATATGTTGTCTTATTTCTTGACTGCTGCATCCATGGGTGTTGATTGCAGATTGAAATACAATGAAATTGCTGACAACTTGAATCTCTTCTCCATTTATCTTGCTTTTTTTGTGTGTGTGTGAGGATTTTTGTTTCCTTTGTGTTGAGGTGTAATCCATACTGAAGACCGCATTTTTTATCTTCATCAGTAAGTGTCTGAAGTCATCTTTATTTTCCTTAAGCAAGATTGTGTTATCTGCATATTGTAGGCTGTTATTGACTCTTCCTCCAATTCTGTTGCCATATTCTTCTTTATATAGCCCAGCTTCTCAGATTATTTGCTCAACATAGACATTGAATAAGTGTGATGAAAGGATATCACCATGTTTTACATCATTGCTGATTTTAAACCATGCAGTATTCCCTTATTCTGTTCCAATGACAGCCTCTTGATCTATGTACAGGTTTCTCATGACCACAATCAAGTGCTCTGGAATTCCTATTCTTCTCAATTTTATCCATAATTTGTTATGATCCATTCAGTCAAATGTCTTTTCATAGTCAATAAAACACAGGTAAGCATATTTTTATCTTTCTTTGCTTTCAGCTAAAATACATCTGACATCAGTAATGATTTTCTTCATTCCTGAATCTAGCTTGAATTTGTGGAAGTTCCCTGTCAATTAGTATACTGCAACCATTTTTGAATTATCTTCAGCAAAATTGTACCTGATTGTGGTATTATTGAATAATTTCCACATTTTGATGGGTAACCTTTCTTTGGTATGGGCACAAATATGGATCTCATCCAAGCACTTGGCCAGGCAGCTATCTTACAAATTTCTAGACATAAACAAGTTAATATCTCCAGCACTGAAGTCACTTCTTTTAACATCTCAAAGAGTAGTCCCTCAATTCCTGGACCCTTGTTTTTCATCAACTCCTTCAGGGCTGCTTAGATTTCTTCCTTCAGTAGCATTGGTTTTACATCATATGGTACTTCCTGAAATAGTTGAAAAATTGACCAATTATTTTTGATACAGTGACTCTGTGTATTCATTCCATCTTCTTCTGATGTTTCCTGCTTCTTTCAATATTTTGCCTATACAATCTTTCAATATTGCAACTAGAGGCTTGGACTTTTTCTTCAGTTCTTTTAGCTCTAGAAATGATAAGCATGTTCTTCCCTTATGGTTTTCTAACTCTTGTTCTTTGCATATTTCATTATAATACTTTGCTTTGTCTTCTCAAGCTACCCTTTGAAATTTTCTGTTCAGCTCCTTTATTTCATCATTTCTTCCATTCACTTTAGCTACTCTCCATTCATGAGTAAGGTTAATCGTATCTTCTGACATAGATTCAGGTCTTTTTCTTCACTTTGTGTCTTTTTAATGACCTTTCGCTTTCTGCATATATGATGTTCTTGATGTCATTCCACAATGTGTCTGGTCTTCTGATATTGATGTTCAGTACATTAAATATATTCTTCAGATGGGTTCTAAATTCATGTGAGGTGTAATGAAGGTCATATTTTGACTCTCATGGATGTGTTTCCTTTTCTTCAGCTTTAACTTGAACTTACAGATGAGCAAATGAAGATCTGTTCCCCAGTCAGTTCCTGGCTTTGTTTGGAATGATGATATTGAACTTTATTAACTCTCTCCACAGATCATGATGTCCACATACATAGTTGCCATTTATGGTGTTGCAAAAAATGGTATTTGCAATGACTTAGTCATTGGTCTTGCAAAATGCTATCAAGTGATCTCTGGTGTTATTTCTACAGCCAATGCCATATTTTCCAACTATTAATGATTCTTCTTTTTTTCCAACTTTTGCATTCTAATCACCAGTAATGATCATTGCATCTTGATTTCATGTTGGGTCAATTTTACACTGCAGAAGTTGATAAAAATCTTAAATTTCTTCATCTGTGGCTTTGCTTGAATAATAGTAGCATTAACTGATCCCTTGTAGGCATATAGATAGCATCCTTTCACTGACAGCATCATACTTCAGGATAGATCTTGAAACGTTCTTTTTGACCACAAATGTGAAGACTTTCTTCTTCAATTTGCCATTCCCAGCATAGCAGATAATATAATTGTCTGGTTCAAAATGACCACTATAAGTCTATTTTAATTCACTAATATTGATCTTTATGAGTTCTATTTCATTTTTAAAAACTTGTAATTTTACTAGAGTTGTACTTAGTACATTCCATGTTCTGATTATTAATGACTTTTGCTGTTTCTTCCCATTTTGAGTAATGCCCCATTAGAAAATGAAAGTCTTGAATGTTTTACTCCATCTACATCATTAAGGTCAACTCTACTTTGAGGAAGGTGCTCTGGTTGCATAGTGTATAAGATACTTGACTGCTAACTGGAAGGTCAGCAGTTCAAACCCACTAGCTGCTCCCTGGAAGGAAGAGAGAGTGATCTACTTCCATAAAGATTTATAGCCTTAGAAAAACAATGGCGGTTGCTATGAGTTGGGAAAAAAACTCCATAGCAGGGAGTTTGGTTTTTGGTTTTCTACTTTGAGTAGGCAACTCTTCCTCAGTCTTATTTTCAGTTACTTCCAACCTGAGGAGATCATCTTCTGGCCTATATCAGTGTTTCATGGTTCTTCATAAAGTTTTCCAACAATATGTCAGACAGTGTTTCACTGTTATTCATAAGGATTTTAGTGACCAATTTTTTTCAAAATGGTGTAAGTAGTTAAATGTAAATTATTTGAGTACTCCAGGGACCTTTTTGACTAAAAGAATCATACTAAATAACTAGTAGGAAGTTCTTGTTCTCTGCTTCCAAAATTCTAACAAAATCTTGTATATACATAAGAATTACCTGGGGATGTACATGAATCACAAGGAGATTTTTTTTTTTAATGTGGATTTTGACTCAGTATATATGGGAGAGACATGCAAATTCTCTGTAGTGAGTTGAAATGGAATTAACTAGTTCCAAGCCCCAGGAAAAAGAAGAAATTAAAGTGAGAGAAAAAAAAAAATGGATATTTTTAAAACAAGGGAAAAGTAGGATGTATCACTGAAATAAGATTCTAATGCTTTCATTTTGTAGCTTGAAACTGAGATACAGAGATATTTAATGACTTAATTGATGACATAGAATCCTAACTCATGTATCCAAATTCATATGATTTCCACTGATTCAGAATGACTTCTGTATCCCGAGGACAATATTAGTTATAGTTCTGGAAAGACATGGATGTATCAGTATGAGTTGGATCCAACTCCACAGCAGTGAGTTTGGTTTGGTTTCAAATGATTAATATAGTTTGTAAATTCTTGAAGACAATATTATAGAATTTCTGAATAAATCATGGGGAAAAAAAAAGAAAGTTCACAAAAATAAAGAGGTAATAGACTTTAATATCAGCATAATTTTTATAAAAATGTAAAATTATTAACTTTATTAACAATATTTTAGAATTTGAGATAATTATCAATGAAATAGTATTTTACTAAAATGTGGGAAGTATTATAAATGTTTTAAAATGCATAAGGCAGTCATATTTCACAAAGTTATTGGTCTTTCATCATAAGATGGAAAGTTTTGCAAAGAAAAGTGTAAGTTGTAATAAAGGATAAAGCACATGAAAATACTATAAAGACCCTTCATGTGAAATAGTTCATGTTCTTTTGAACATAAATGTGTTGAAGTCCTCCACTTTAAAATCCCAAAGATGAAAAATATGTTTGAGATTGAGTCATTTATTAAAAAGGCAATTATAGAAAAAACTAATATAATCTGAAAAACAGGGTATAAAATTGTGATATAAAAACTGCATTTGATATAAACCATGGGGGAACCCATATTTTCTACTTACTATACAGCTTGCATTCAGTCACACCACATAAATTCATTGACCAATACCAAGCATTTTTGAATAGTCTTGGAATCCAGAAATAAACTAAACAGAAAAGCAAACAGACAAAAAACAAACAAACAAAATGTCATTAAGGGATCTAAGATATCATGATCAAAGGGAGGGAGTATAGAAGCAATATAGATAGTATGCTTATATATTTACCAAAGTTGATAATGTGAAAATATAGTATGATATGTACTGATAAATATTAAAGAAAATTGTCAATAGGCAAAGAGAACTGAAATTTTCAGTGGAAGTGTATGAACTTTAGAAAAGAGATCAGAAAGGATTCACTTAGAAAGTGACATCTGAATAAATATATGCAGGAGGTTATTGAGATATGTGGATTCTTGGAGGAAGGAAACAAAGGATGCAAAAAGCCAATGTTTGTGAATCTTTTTATTCAAGGAATAGTCAGAAGGAAAGTGTAGTTAACAGCAGAAGAAAGTTATGAGAGCAGAAAAGATCACTTAGATTTGAGATGATTGCTAAGAATTTGCCTTTAATTATAAGTAAACTATTGTAAGGTTTTGTGTGAAGCAGTGGTTATAACAATTTTGTTGCTTCAGATATGTCAAATACAGATTGCTGAGCCCTGTCCTAAAATTCCCAATTCAATAGGTTTGGTGTGTGACTCAGGAATTTGTTGCTAGTCCAATGGCCACACTTTGAAAATCACTGGTGTAGAGGATTAACAAGAAATTCAATTTATCTGTTTTCTCTTTAGAAGTAGACTGAAGTGGATCGGGGGAAAACAATAGATGCAGTGTTTTCTTAACTGAAGTCTGTGGTTGAACTTATTTTCAGTTTTACCTGGTACAAGTGGATTGTATTAGACTAGGTGTGTGTATGCGTTCGAGGAGCTTCAGAATACTGAACCCTATTAGGCATATATGGTGTTATTTTTTTTTTTTTCCAGATTTCTTTTTCTCGAAATTTTAGCTTTCTGCTCAGATTCAGAGACTAGAGAAAAATCACCAGACCCAAAGTCTTGCGTTGAAGTGCACAAGACAGAACAGAACAAATGAGCTATTTTGTTAAGAAGAGAGTAAGTTTTAAAAATCATGGGAGAAATATGTATGTTAAAAAAAAAAAAAAAAAAAGAAGAAGAATGTCCGAGACAGCCTAAAGTGGCTGCTCATTCAGAGGTACACTATAGAAAAGACCCAGGAAACCAAGTGAAACAGACACAGATGACAATCTTGGAATCTAGAACAGCAAACAGAAAGGTGAAGAATTAGATTGAACACAGAATGAAGACAAAAATTGAATTAAAAGAGTGAAGGAGGAGATTTATAGATCACAGGCATTCTGCCAGCTGACACAATGCAGCATAGCCATCTTGAGACAAAGCAAGTAATGTTCTCAGATGTGGAGCATTGGAAGCTAACTACACAGAATTCTCAACAGCAGACAGAGATACTGTGTAGAAAAAAATCCAGAGTAAAAAAAAAAAAAAAAAACTGAGAAGAATGTAAACTGGATTTAAGAAGGAAAAGTGCGAGAAGAGGGGCAAGATTTCTGGGGATCCTGGCAACCATAGAGTTGGGGGAGTATCTGGAACTAAGTATAGGATTACTTACCAGTAGTGGTCCCCAATCATTTGGATGGGTGGCTGTGTTAGACTGGGTTCTCTAGAGAAACAAAAACCAGCAAAGCTTATATATATATATATATATATA
>NW_006921938.1:1837505-1840688 GCF_000298275.1 Orycteropus afer afer
ATATATATAGAGAGAGAGAGAGAGAGAGAGAGAGAAAGAGAGAGAAAGATAAATTTATCTAAGGAAAATGGCTCACAAACGTATAGAAACTGGCAAGTCCAAAGTACCGGGAGGAAACATTGGGCTGGAGGCAGCCTTAGCTTCCACAACTGCAGGGGGCCAAGAAATTCAAGGCTGGCAGGCAGTACACTGGTTGTTGACTCCAATGAAAGACGAATCCAAGATCTCCAGGCCTAGTGGTGGGCTGCTCACTCATGGAAGGTGTAGTCAGCACACCAAGGTCTCCATCCACCAAAGAATGTCTCTCTTCCCAGGATGTTCCTGGATATTCTGGAAGCAGGCCACACCCCTAGGGAAACTCAGTTTGGGTAGATTGGCCACTCAGAGCACAGTCATTGATCCCATCACGGGAACAATCATACACAACTGGAATCCAGCCAAGTTGACACACAGCTCCAACTATCACAGTGGCACTTGCAGAGTAGTGGATATATAGAGTGGAAATCCTAGATGAACCTGGACTCTTGGCAGTACACCGTCCTCCCTCTTGTTTACATCTAGATACTGATTGCTGGCTGTAGCCTATGGGGAGTTGCCAGTCATCCAGGTCAGCATAAAAGGAGCATCCTACTTCTATCCTTTCTGCTCTCCCTGATGACCAGGAGTATGTGGCCCCCTACTTGGCCCACAACTGATGGCACAAGTAACCTTTCTCCCCTGCCCCACCTCTGACCAGTAACAACACTATACCTCCTACTCAGTGACAGGCAGTGCTCTGCACCACTTTCCCCATCACCTGACAATCAGTGATATGTACCACAAGCCAGCCCAAATAGCAATTGGTGGTGTGTGCTCTCATTCTACCAGACTAGCAACAGATGGCATGCATTTCCAAGCTGCTGGATCAGTTACCAGAAAAAACACACATAACCCATCCACCAGCACCACCATTGCTCCCTCGTGTTGCAACAGGTGGTGCAAGCTCTCATGCTTCCTAAATGATGACAGGTGGAACATGCACCCTAGCTCTACCACCCAGCATTTGCTGGCACACATCCACTATGCCCATAATTCAGAGATCAGTAAGAACACTCCACGTACTCTTCGCCTCATCAGCAACTCCCATCACATCATAACAGACACCATCTGCACCTCTACTAGATGATAAGCATGGGATCCTACTTCCTTCACACAACATTTGGCCAGACATAGTGTCACACATCCCACATCCAGACAGTTCCTGTAGGCTGAATGAACACTCACTGAAAGAGCTTGATCTCATACCACTACTGAAACACCAAATTGTGTAAACATAAGAGGTATATCCTATTCATTTGGTTAACACTGCCTCACAACAGCTACAGAGTCATCCTACTCTGACCTCCAGAAGAAGTAACAACTGTTAGCACAAGTCTGGAAGACTGATGAAAAATTGATGCTTTTGAGTTGTGGTGCTGGTGAAGAATGCTGAAAGTGCCATGGACTGCTAAAAGATCTAACAAATCTGTCCTGGATAAAGTACAACCAGAATGCTCCTTGAAAGTGAGAATGGCCAAGCTTCACCTCACTTACTTTGGTCATGTTGTCTGAAGACAACATTCCATGGAGAAGGATGTCATGCTTGATAAGGTGGAGGGTTGATGAAAGGGGGGAATTCCCTCAAAGAGATGGATTGACACAGTGGCTATGATGATGGACTTGAGTATAGAAAGGATCATGGAGCTGGCATGGGACTAGGCAGTGTTTTGTTCTGCTATACAAAGTGTTGCTACAGGTTGGAGATGACTTTGATGGTACCTAAAAACAACAACAACACAAATCTGGAAAGACTCTATGGTCCCAGAAGGGTTGTGGAAGGACCCTAATCACCCAAAACTTGTCACTCCACATCAGGAAAAGAACCTGCTTTCTCACCTCCACTCAATGCTATGCAGAAAGATCAAGGCTAACTCTGAAGGATTCACACACAGAAGTGAATCACCATGGAAACAAGTAAGAGGAAATCACACATATTATAAATAAATAAGCACCTTAATATCTCTGAGATAGCAAACAATAATGAATCATATGAAAAATAGAATAAGATGTCTCAAAAAAGTAGGTAAAATGAAAGACAGAAACCCTTCCTGATGAAGAAATGATAAGTACCAGATAAAAAATGAAAATATTTATATTTAGACTCCTCAGAGAGATCAAGGAAAATACAATAAAAGCCCCAGAAGAATTCAGGAAAAGTATGCAAAATCATAGTGGATGAGATATTTGGCTATTAATAAGATCAGTGGTTCAAGTGAACCAAACACTCCAGGAGAGAAAAATGAAGCAATCCACTCTCATAAAAATTTACAGACTTGGAAACTCAATGTGGGTCACTATAAGTCAGAATCAACTTGACAGCAGTGAGTTTGGTTTTGGTTGGTTCATGTCCTTGTTGGATTTTTGTTTTCCTTTTATTTTATTTTTTATTTTGGTGAAATAAATTTTAAAATCTTTTGAGAATTTTTGATTGGATTTTTCATTTTGCTAATCGTACAGGAATGTTTCTCTACAGATGAGCAAAATGAAAAATCCAATAAAAAAATTCTCAAAAGGTTTTAAAATTCATTTTAAAAAAATAATAATAAGAAGAAAGTGAATCAGATTGACTACATAGATATGTCAAGAGGCGATAGAAAAGCTCAATATCTTTTGCCAAAACAAGACCAGGAGCAGATTGTAGAACAGATCATCAACTGCTCATGTGCAAGTTCAACTTAAAGTTGAAGACAATTAAAACAAGTCTGTGAGAGCCAAAATATGATCTTGAATATAATCTCTCCTGAATTTAGAGACCACCTAAAGAATAGATTTGATGCACTGAACACCAATGACGGAAAACCAGAATTGTGGGATGATGTCAAGAGCATTATCCATGAAGAAAGAAAGAGGTCATTAAAAAGATGAGAAAGAAAGGAAAGACCAAAATGGATGTCAGAAGAAACTCTGAAACTCGCCCTTGAGTAAAGAGTAGCTAAAGCAAATGGAAGAAATGACAAGATAAAAGAGCTGAACAGATTTCAAACAGTAGCCTGAGCAGACAAAGCCAATTACTATAATGAAATGTGCAAAGACCTGGAGTTAGAAAACCAAAAGGGAAAAACACACTCAGAATTTCTCAAGCTGAAAGAACTAAGAAAAAAAAAA
>NW_006921938.1:1841458-1843216 GCF_000298275.1 Orycteropus afer afer
AAGAAAGAACAAAGATGAACTGATGCTTTTGGGTTGTGATGTTGGTGAAGAATGCTCAAAGTATCATGGACTGCTAAATGAACTAACAGGTCTGCCCTGGAGGAAGTGCAGCCAGAACGCTCCTTGGAGGAGAGAATGGCCAGACTCTGTTTCACATACTTTGGTCATGTAGTCAGAAGGGACCATTCCCTGGAGAAGGATGTCATGCTTGGTAAGGTGGAGCGTCGACAAAAGTGGGGAAGGCCCTCAACTTGATGGATTGACACGGTGGCAGTGGCTATGGGCTCAAGTACAGCAAGGATCATGGAGCTGGTGCAGGACCAGGTGGTATTTTGTTCTGCTGTACATATGGTTGCTATGAGTCGGAGACAACTCAAAAGCACCTAACAACAGGAAAATTTTATATATTCTGAACATTAGGTGTTTTTTTTTTTTTTTTTTTTTTTCTTCCCAATTGTAGGAGATTGCTTCAGTGTTAAAATCCTTTGATGTACAAAGTTTAGTTTTGATGAAGTCCATGTTATGTATTTTTTTGTATTGTTGCTTATGTCTTCTTTGATGCCCTATTTGAAACTTCATTATCAAAATCTACATCCTGAAGCTTTATCTTTATGCTTTCTTCTAAGTTTATGGCTTTATTTCTTATATTTAGTTCTTAAATTTTGGCCCAATTTGAATTAATTTTCATGTATAGTGTGAAGTATCTGTCTAACTTCATTCCTTTACATGTGTTAATCCAGCTGTTCCAGTAACATTAATTAAAAACACTATTCTTTTCCTAGGAGCCCTGATGGCACAAAATCTAAGCAATCATCTGCTAAATAAAAGGCCTGCGGTTTGAACCTACTACCCTCCACAGGAGAAAAGATCTAATGATCTACTACCATAAACATTATAGCCTAGGAAACCCTATGGTCTATAGGACTGTTATGAGTTAGAATCAACTAGATGGCACACAGCAACAGCAATTCTTTCCTTACGGAATGGACTTAGCACACTTGTAAAATATCGTTGACAATAGATATATAGATATACAGTATTATTTCTGGGCTTTCAATTCTATTACATTGATGTATATGGCGATCATTTTACAACCATCAGTCTGTTTTGATTACAGTAGCCTTATTTTAAAAAACAAAAACAAAGCCACTGTCTTGTTTTTGATTCATAGCAACAATAGGATTGAGGAGAACTGCCCCAAAGGGTTTTCAAAGCTATAAATCTTTAAGGACAGAGACTGCCTCATCTTCCTCCCACAGAGCCGCTAATGGGTTGAAACCACCCAACCTGTTGATTAGCAGCAAAATGCTTTAACAACTCTGCCGCAGGGATCCATAGCCTTACAGCATGTTTTAAAATTAAGAAGTGTGAGTCCTCCTACTTTGTGCTTTTTCAAGATTCCTTTGGTTGTTTGGGACCCCTTTCAGTTCCACATAGATCTGAGGATTTTCTTTTCCATTTATTCAAAGAATAGTCTCTTTAATTAATGATACTGGCACAGCTGGATTTCCACATGCAAAGGAATGACGTTAGAAATATTAGAATTTTTATGCAAATTGCATATAATATATTGCTTTAAGTAATACTGATGTGAGTTTGAGAACTCTAATAGCCTCCAGGAAAATCTTTAACCAGAAACCTTTTAGTGTCAGCATTACAAACAGAACTTTTAGACTCCTTAGGGCCTTTATCCGCCCTCCGGTCTCAGCAGGTATCAAGGAACTTCCTCCGAACTCGGCACGCATCACAAAAGCCATC
>NW_006921938.1:1843916-1872091 GCF_000298275.1 Orycteropus afer afer
TTGTTCTATTTTATTCTTTTGGATGGTATGATAAAATTTTTTTAAAACTTTTCTAGAATGTTCATTGTTTATGTACAGTAACCTTACTAATTTTTCTGTGTTGATCTTGTGTCTTGTCACTTTGTTGAATTCACTTATTAGCTCTAGTAGCTTTCCAATGAATCTTATGAAGTTTTCTATATATAGAACCATGTAATCTGAAAAAAGAGCTAGTTTTACTTCATCCTTCCTAATGTGGATACTTCATATTTAGTTATTCATTCATTAATTGAATCATCTGTTGTTGTGTTTATTTATTGCCTTACTGCTCTTACTAGGACGGTGAGTATGATACTGAATAGCAAAGGTGAGAGATAGCTTGTCTTGTCTTTGGGATTCAGAGGGAAGAGGAAAGATCTCAGTCTTTCTCCACTGAGTATGATAGAAATAGTCAACTCATTAATTCATTTTATAAAACAGTATATTCAGCATGGGTATATATTCACTGTTTTAAAAACTTACAAATAATAACAGAAATTTATTTTTATACATGCAAGAACATTTCCAAAATGTTAAATTTACTGTGCATATTATCTTAATTTTACTCCTAACTACATGTTCTATTTTTGAAAGGAAATTAACATTACTTTTCTTTACTAACTAGCAAACCAAAGATTATAACAATAGTGCTGGTGGGTATGAATTAAACAGGCATTGTCTTATGTTAAGGAATCCCTGAGTAAAGCAAAAGGTTAATGTACTTGGCTACTAGCAGAAAGGTTGGAGGTTCAAGCCAACCCCAAGACACCTTAGAAGAAAGTCCTTGTTGAGCTACTTTAGAAAAATCACCTCTATGCAACACAGTTCTACTCTAAAACACATAGGGTCTCCTAAATGGGAATCAGTTTGATGGCAAATAGTTTGGTTCTGGTACACTCTTGCACTGCCATTGAGTCAATTCTGAGTCATAGCAATCCCCATTGAGTTTCTGAGGTAGTACAATTTTAAGGAAGTAGATTGTTCATCTTCATCCTGTGGAATAGCTGGTGAGTTTGAATCGCCATCTTTCAAGTTACCAGTCAAATGCCTTAAGCATTGTCCCACCAAACTCCTATAGTTTTGGTATATATTAAGATTTACATTTATTTATATTAATAATTGTAGGTACACATAAATATAAATTATTAAGATTTTGAGAAAAATTCAAAGGTTTTTTTATTTGTTTTTAAATAATAAAATCTTTATCAATTTATTTTTAGAAATTTTATATAAATTTAGCCAGAAGTCTGTGAAAAACATTTCATGAGGTATTTACTTATTCATTATTAGTGTTGTTGTGGATGTTGTGTGTCGTCTGTCAATTCAGACTCATGGTGACTCGATAGGTTAGAGGAGCAACTCCCTGCAAATTTTCCTAGGCTGAAATCTTTGTGGATGTAGATATCCAGATTTTTTCTCCCCCTGTGTGGCTGGTAGGTAACTGGCCATCTTTTGGCTAGCAGCTATTCACTTAACCATTATACCACCAAGGATTTATACCAGAGCTTTGGTGGCATAGTGCTTAAGGCATTTGACTGCTAATAAGAAGGCTGGCAATTCACTTCCATAGTGATACTGCCTTGTCAACCCAAGGAGGGGTCACTATGAGTCAGGTCTGACTCAATGGCACATAATAACAACAACAGCAGTCACTCCTGAGAAGGAAGACTGGGCAATCTACTTCCCTAGAGTTACAGCCTCAGAAACCCAAGGAGGGGTCAGACTTCGTCCCACCTACTCTGATAATGTTGTTGGAAGGGATCATTCTCTGGAGCAGGATGTCATGCTTGGTAAAGTGGAGGGTCAACGAAAATGGGGAAGGCCCTCAATAAGATGGATTGACACCATGGCTACAATGATGGGCTCAGGTATAATAGAGATTATGAGTCTGGCACAGGACTGGGCAGTGTTTCATCTGTTGTATGTAAGGTCACTGTGAGTCAGAGATGACACGATGGCACATAACAACAACAACAACTCATTAAATATGGCAATTTTTTTTTTTTTAAATTTCAATATATAATAATAATCAACATATTTTCCTATGAGATTATGCAGTTTTTTATAATTAGAAAAAAAATCTATGTTAGGTTTATTCTGGAATTCATCTATTATCAAGCATCTTTAATATTTATTATTTTAACTTATTACTTGGAAATTATAGTTGTTTAGACTCACTGGCAACACATTATTATTTTTGTTATTTACTGAAATATTTATCAGGCAACTGGCCATATGAAGTTTATATTAAAAAGCTTTATATAAAGTATATTCTTGCTACTGCTATTGCTAAGTGAGAAAAGCCCTAACCTGGCAGATGAGGGATGTGGGTGGTTCATATATGTATTCTGACACTTCTCATAAAGAAAAAAAAAAAAAAAATGAGATCAGATATAGGTACTACCTGGCTAATGAAATTTAGACTTCCTTCAGGGATATTAGATACCAGAATAACTGTTCATGAAATATAAATATTCCTATTTTGATAATCTTTTTTTTTGTACCATTAAAATCATGTTTTAATTTTTTTTTTTAAAGTCAATCTCTTGTATCAAGTAATTTTGTCTCAGCTCATAGGCTTTGGGATGTGTTGAAACAAATTTTGTAATGACTTCAAAAAAAGAGAAGCAATAAGGCAGCTTTAGTGAGAAAGTTACAGAACTGCCTAAAAAGTCAATCTATGTGGATAATGTTTTCAATTTTCTTGATCACTATTGCTTGTTTCCTTAATGTTTTATGTCCCAGCTGCCTCCTTGCCCATGTGGAAAGTATTGTTAGAAAGAGAAGTTTCACTAATGAAAAAAAAAAAAAAAATGGTACAGATACCATGTGTTCTTCTTCAGCTCCTTAAAATTTACATTAACTACTAATTAAAGAAAAAAAAAATGTTGTTCAAAAAGATGGCTTTTAAATAATGGGTATCTATTTCACAACATGGCCAGGATGTAAGAACTCAGTGTTTAGTTGATTATATACCATCCAGGTGTTGTTGTTGTTGTTATGTTCTGTTGAGTGGGATCTGACGCATAGTGACCCCTCCTTGGGTTTCCAAAGTAAATTGCCCAACTTTCCTTCTGAGGAGTGGCTGGTGGGTTTGAACTGCCAGCTTTATGGTTAGCAGTCAAGTGACTTAGACACTATGCTACCAGACCTTCCATGTAGGAGAGACAAAAGGATACTTAAAAAAAAGTAGATCCACATAGGCCATGTATATTGTTGCTGTTGTTAGGTGCCATTGAGTCAACTTTAACTCATAGAGACCCTATGTACAACACATCAACACACTGGCCAGTCTTGCAATATCCTCATAATCCTCGCTATGCTTGAGCCCATCATTGAAGACACTGTGACATCTCATTGAGGGTATTCCCTTTTTTCACTGCCCCTGTACTTTGCTAAGCATGAAATCCTTCTCCAGAGAATGGTCTCTTCTGACACTATAACCAAAGTAGGGGAGACAATGTCTGTCCATTCTCACTTCTAAAGAGCATTCCGACTACACATTTTTTTTTTTTTAAATTGTGATTTGGGTGAAAATTTACAGAGCAAATACACTTTCCATACAGCAGTTCACATACACTTTGTCTCATGACATTGACCACAATTTACCACAATGCAACATCTCCCCTCCTACTTCCTCCTGATAATTACTGTGTTCATGCCTCCGTGTGTCCATGCCTCCATGCACTCCTGACCCCTTAGCTGTCTCCCTGTGCATAAGCAGCCCTTCTTTCTCCCATGATTGTTCTCTCTGAGGAGTGTATCTACCTGAAGTAAATGTTCAACTCATATGCCTGTCTATTGTTTGACTGGAAGCCATAGGTGTGGGTTCAATTCCAGACCTGAAAGGCAGCCAGTGGTCATAGTCTTAGTGGTTCCAACAGGCTCTATCGGACCAGCAAACCTGGTCCCTCTCCTTTTTTTTTCCAAATGATTTTGAGTTTTGTTCCACATTGTTCTCCCTCTCTATCCAGGATCTCCTACATAGATCCTCTTCCGAGTGGTTGACAGTAGTAGCCAGGCACCATCTAGTTCTTCTGGTCTCATAGTCATATAGGCTGCAGATCAGATGGTATACCAGTCACTAGGACTAATTGTTTCCATGATATTTTGGTTTTCTTCATTCTTCTTCGCTCTGGATGGGGAGAGACCCATCGCTTCATCTAGATGGCAGCTTGCAAGCTTTTAAGATCTCAGTTGCTACTTGCCAAAGTAGGAGGTGGAAAAATGTTTTGTGTAGCATGTTACGCCAATTGAGCTTGATGTCCAACTATGGTCCCGAGCCCACAGGTTCAACTACTCGGTCCCTCTGGGTAGCTGGCTGTGACCAAGCAGTGGCTACAAACTTTCCCCTTGTTAGCTCCAGTGAGAATTCAGATCATACACATAAAGTTATAGGACCATTGTCTGCCAACCCTATACATGTTCTTGGGTACACTCACCACTTCATAGACATACCTAATAGTTCAGCCTGTCCACCCATCTATCCACCCATATACCCATTATTGCCATCACTGACAACGCCAGACTATATGTGCAAAAGGGTTCATCTTTGTTTTCTGTGCTTCCCACATACCTTTCTATGTCTTTTTCTTCCTCAATGCCATTATTTTGATCACTCACATTTGGTACATTACCCTTCCCTTCACCCAAATCAATCCTCATCTCTATCTTTCTAACAGAGGCTACACATATTTTGGGACAGATTTGTTTCTTTTTCTGAGAGTCTATGGTATTTTCAGAATTCTATGCCAAAATCATAATTCAGAAGCATCAACTCTTCTTTGTTCTTCCTTATTCATTGCTCATTTTTCACATGCATATGAGGTGATTGAAAAGACCAAGATTTGGATTAGTCATACCTTAGTTTTCAAAGTGACATTTTTGCTCCTTAAAACTTTAAAGATGTATTGTGCAACAGATTTGCCAAGTACAATATGACATCTGATTTCCTGACTATTGCTTCTGTGGTGTTGATTGTGGATCCAAGAAAAAGGAAATCCCTGACAACTTCAATCTTTTCTCCATTTATTGTGATTGCTTATTGGTTCACTTGTGAGGATTTTCATTTTCTTTATGTTGAAAGGTAATCCATATTGAAGACTGTAGTTTTTGATCTTCATCAGTAAATGCTTCAATTCATCTTCACTTTCAGCAAGCAATGTTGTGTCATCTGCATATCACAGGTTTTTAATGAGTCTTCCTCAAATGCTGATATTGCATTCTTCATATAATTGAACTTCTCAGATTATGTACTGAGCATACAGATTGAATAAGTATGGTAAAAGGATACAATATAACCCTGACATACACTCTTCATGATTTTAACCATGCAGGAGTGGGATCTGACTCAATGGCAGTGTGTTTGGTTTTACACACACACACACACACACATATTTTAAACAGCTGAGTTTCAGATCAGATGAATCATATGCTTAATTTTCATATATTTAAGATATGAACTGAAAAAAAGTCAGGGGGAGGTTTCTCCTGGCAGGGTAATGCTTAGCTCCTAACAAAAAATGTTTTTGGCACAAACTCTCTCAGTAGCTCCATAGGAGAGAGATCTGATGATCTGCTTCCATAAATATTTTAGCCAAGAAAATTCTATAGGGTGATTTTATATGGGGAAGCTATAGCTGTTAGTCCAAATTTACTTGACAGGACCCAAAAACAACAAAAAGACAAAGAGGAAAAGGAATGAAAAAAGAGAAGGAAGGAGAAAAAATGGAGGGAGCTGTTCATAGAAGAAGGGAGGGATGGAAGTAAGTTGTAATATAACAGACAAATTTTTCATGTGGTTTGTGGATTATTTTATTCTGCAAGTAGATGCTTTAGAATGAAAATGAAATGGGAGATGTGAATAAATCTTAGGCTGATTTATTCCCTTATTTGTACCTCTCATAGTGTGACATTATTACTTTCTTGATTCTAGTATCAAAGATATAGTGGAAATCATTTTGTACAGGACCTCTAAATACAATTACTTCATATAGCCAAAAACAGTGATCTCTTCCGCAGGCAAAAAAACTGGATGTGGCAAATAATAGATGCCTCTGAATATACTTCATGGTTGAAGTTAAGGAAATACTAACTGGGAATTCTGATTATAAGCAATTTCTGCCTTCGAAAAGACATTAAGATCCAATTACCATGTGCATAGCATGCAGTCTCCCAATTGGTGGTATACAGCTTCAGAAAATAACTGTCTATAAAGTCTGGGTTGTAGTTATTAGTTTCAACATCCATATCTGATACATTGGACTAGGATATATAAGAAATGCTTTTAAATAATATTTATAAATAACAATATACTGAACGAAACTATAGTCTAAATATAAATAAATGAACATACTTCATAGGTACATATCAAAACTGTATCACTGATCATTCAATAAGCCGATATACACAACAACAACAAAAATGTGTTTTTTATTTTGACAATGAAAACTGTTATGTACCAATTGAAGTTTAATTGAAGCATGATACAATATTCTTATTGATTGCTTAGGTTACTTTTCAATATGAAACACAATGCAAAAGTTAACTCTTCATCTTGCCCATGCCTTTTCCAGAGTAGATTTACATTAATTATTTTCTCTCTCTCTCTCTCTCACATACACACGTAGTTGGATGTCATTATTTATGATAGTTGTTACCTATAAAGTTAGTTGTGCTCTGTAAAGTTTCCACAAACATTGCATATTGAATACTGAACTGTTGTTCCTAGTAGAAATACAGTTTGTTGCCTGTAAACCTCTGCTCATAATATTTTTTTCCTCAGCTGATCAATACATAATATTGTATTTCTTGTGTTTTTTGTTGACTGTTTAACATTGAACTCACTGCCAACAGCACTATAACTCATGCCTGAACAAAGCTTATGTAACACACATAGTATCTCCATAGATCACCACAGCCTATTTATACCAAAAAAAAAAAAAAAAATTGGTACTTTAGCTCTAGGCTTGTGAGGTAGGGCATATAAATAGTGGAATCACCAAGAAAACACAAGTATATGAAAACATGTGGAAGAAAATAGGCAGTGAAGATATGTGTTTACAGTGTGAGATCTGAAAAAAAAAAAAAAATTTTGCTTTATTTTTCCTCTTCTGGGAATCTGCAGGACAGGTGTCTCAAATTTTGTACAGCTGTGTACACATCTGCAAATGACTCACTGAAAAGGAAATGCTTAATGACATTTGATTTAATATTTCTTTGACTCTATTTTCTTCTTATTGTTATTTTAACCTGCTAAATAAACTTTTAGGATAAAACCAAACCCAAAGCAAACCCAATGCCATTGCAGAGCTTCCTACTCATAGTGACCCTATAGAACAGGGTAGAAATGCCCCATAGGATTTCCATGGCAACAAATCTTTCCGGAAGCAGACGGTCACATCTTTTTCCTGTGGAGCAACTGTAGGCCTCTTGGTTAGTAGATTCACAATTTAACCACTGAGCCACCAAGGCTTTTTTTTTTATGTAATTCTATAAGTCAAAGATACTTTAAAGTACATATTAGTAGTCTTGGAACATATCTATCTATTTATTTATTTATAATAATATAAATGGTTTGCCATGCTGAGTTTAATATCGATGGATAGTTTGGAAATAAAGATATGTTCATACTGTGTTCTTATTCTACGTAAAAGTATATGCAAATTAAACATTAAAAGTACTAAAATGAGGTGCTTAAGAACTTAAGGGAGTGTCTGCTTATTTTTATTATTTTGTTTAAACAAGATTTATGGCATGAACCTTTATTTTGTTGATTATTTTGTTTAAACAACCTTCATGCTAGTGCTTATAAGTACACACAGTGTCTGTCAGGATGCATCACATTTTTCATGAGTCTTACAAAGTAATTAAGGCAGGTATTCCCGATAAGATAAAGTGGATGCTCTTTTGGCTTACACATCCTTCAGCTGGGTAAAGTCATCTGGTAAGAGACCATATTCATTTCTATTTCAAACATATGGCCTAAGAAACCCAAAAATCCAAACTCACTACCATTAAGTCAGATCCAACTCATAGTGACAACTCCTTGGTTTTCCAAGTTGGTATCATTATGGATGTAGATAGCTCAATCTTCCTTTCAAGGCGTGGCTGGTGGGTTTGAACCACCAGCCTTCTGATTAGCAGTCAAATGACTTTGGCACCATGCCACCACAGCTTCTGATGGCCTAAGGTTGTTATTAAAATAATATGTAAGACAATTTTTCTTCTAATCCCAGGAATTGTTAATTACACAGACTCCAGAAAAAAATGCATTCAATTTTAAAACCAAAATAAATAGAGCTTCAAAATGTGCTTTTAGATTGTATTTTCTCATTTCTTCCATTTAGCTCTCCAATAATAAAGATGAGGACAGATAATTTTATTCATTTAACCCAGTTCATGAAAACTGCAAAGAAACTACAGACACTAGAAAAATAAGGGAGCTGATATGCTGTATATTTTATCTAATTTTTAGTGTACTTTTTTTTAAGGAACCATATACATGAATTCTTAAAATGATCATTCTTTTTGAATGAAGGGTTTATGCCACAGACTTTTTTTTGCTGTTGTTAATATAGTCATTTGTGGGATAGTCCACATAGGTAAATACTAGGCTACTTCATTATGATATGAGTTAATGTGCTGCTATCTAGGCAATATCCAAATTAAATTTCATCAAGCTGTTCTGTCCATATTAATAAATAAATAAATAAATAAAGGTTGGAAGGAAGGGAGGAAAAGTAAGGAAGAATGCAGAAGACACATGATCTGTAATAGAGAAACAGAAATATAAGCAGACAGGCCCACTAGGTCATATACAAACTCTCAGTTTACATTTACATAGCATATAAATGCAACTACATTGATCAACTGGAAGCTCTGGTAGCATAGTGGCTAAGGCACTTGACTGCTAACCAGAAGGCTGGTGGTTCAAACCCACCAGCAACTCCTCGGAAGGAAGGTTGGACAATCTACTTCCATAGTGATACTGCCTGGGAAACCCAAGGAGGGGTCACTATGAGTCAGGTCTGACTCAAAGGCACATATAACAACAACAACAACAACACATTGATCAACTTAGATAACAATTTAAAAACTATTGATTTTATATGCTGATTTGAGACTATTTCCCTTCATTAAATTAAGTCATTTTTTCTGCATTTAATTGCACAGAGAAAATTATTATCAAGATTAGGTATTCTATAAACATATTAATGATAAGAGTATCTTCCCGAACAGAGACTTTGTCAGATATGGAAGTCTTTTATGGGTCTTTCTTGTGGCAAAATGTACATTTAAATGTGATTAAATCACTCAGGGTATATTAAAAACAAAGGGCTTGTAATAAGAGCAACTTGCAAGAATAGTAGGTCAGTCAGCATAATATTAAATGCCTTTTCTAATAAATATTCTTAGTACTGTACCACTTAAATTAATAATTACTTTGCTTTTCTTTTGGTTCCTAAATGATATCCACATCTTAAACAGTTGTTAAATTTTTAATAGTTCAATTTTTAACTTTAAAAAATTTTTAACTTTAACAAATAATCTAGAAAAGTCTTCATACCAAAAATTACATTATGTGGAATATTTTAGCAAACCATGTATATGATTATTGTAAAGTTAAGTTTAAATAGTACAGAGTTTTGTTTTTTTTTCTCATTTTATGATGTATGTTTGTGTGTCTGCATGTGTAAGTAGCTAGCTAGGCAGGTAGTTGCAGATACAGTTCAAGATTTCAGGCAGCTGATTAGAGCAAGAACTCTCGATGCAAGCAGATTTGAATTTCATTCCTGACTCACTCACTAAATCAATAAAGACAAATCAGAAAACATATGCACAATATTTAGCAGGCTTGACACTTAATGAGCATTCAATACATGATAGCTATTATTATCATAATCATTATTGTTACTGGCATTCATATTGAATAATATCTGTTTAAGAAAACATAACAATTTCACAATTAATTTAATTAATATATATCATCTCATTTTATACTCATTTTTTGTCTTAAAAAAACTTAAGTAATTTACCCAATGACAAGGCTAAAATGATAGCCAACTTTGGAAGAGATAACAGGTCTCTGTATTGGCATTCCAATTTCTTTTTCAACATAGTATTATTTCTTTCTAATTTGTCAGAAAAAAAAAAAAATGAGTTAGAAAGGCATAGAATTTGGTTTCCAAACATGGTTCTAAAATTGACTACTCTTTAAATTTTGATATTTTGTGTAATATTGTGAAATATCTATTTAATTATATTTCAATTAGGACAGATAATACTTTTCCTTAAGATGTGTTTAGATTGTTCTAATATAGATCCTAATAGCTTCTTAGTGCTTAGATGGCAATTTCTATTTATATATATTGCTTCAAACTATACTTCTTCAGGTACTATGCTTAGAAGATGAACTACATGACAAAACACATCATAGGGATTAGTTTTAAATAGAATGTTTGAATAGTCAATAAAATTGTAAATTATTAAATTTGTTGCTCTAAATTATCCTTGAAGTATTTATTAATTTTCAACAAAAATTGAGGCCAGTAATTAGAAAGTCATATAAAAGCCAGGTTCTTACCTGAGTGATATTTAAATGACTATCTCTCTGCTTTGTAATTATTGGCTAAATTGTATATTTATGTATTATATGCTTTTCTATATCCTTATTTTACACTTTTTTTAATGCAAACATGTATCATCATGACTTACTTTTGAGTAGTAATTATGTGATATAGTGTAACAAAGATTTATTAAAGCTTTTTTTTTATGTTTTTGACTTTAAATTAGTTTATTGAAAGAGATGAGGTTGAGAACAAGTTGCAACTTCTTAAATAAACCAAAATAATAAACTGTTAACTGAAAAAAAGTCCAATTTTTCCTGTTTTGTGATACAGAGTTCAGGATTAAATGAAGCAATTGGAAGCTAATGCTCTTCTATTGTGGCAATCTTGGGAGAAATGGCAAGTTCTCAGTCCTACAGAGAGCGGGAATTTGTAAAAATATTTTAAGAGCACAAGACTCAGTCTTTAAAAGCTATTATTGGCTCAGAGTACTCATTTAGAACAACTTTCCCTGAATCAAGTAAGTGATAGGAGAAACAAACAAGACATGGTCTCAGTATAGTCACCACTCTCGTATTTATTGAATGAACTCATCTTAAAACAAGGGATAGTTGAACATCTTTTCTAGGATCTACAGGGGTCTTTGCCTTCCCATTCCCTAACAAACCAATATGTTAAGTGTGTATTATTGAGTGTACCTAATGGATCTACCAACCTGGGTTTTAAAATAAATAAATAAATAATAATAATAAAAAATAATAATAATAATAAATATGATGAGCTATTATCACTGTAGAATGGGTGATAATGGAAGCTCTTGATCCAAGTCTAGTATTTCAGATATGTTAACAGTCACAGAGGAAGATAAAATGTCTGGACATAAACAGGGGGTACCTGAGAGTGTGACCTTTTATTTTATGTATGCCCATGGTAGGAACTCTGGTGGCACAGTGCCTAAGGTATTTAACTGCTAACCAGAAGGCTGGCAGTTCAAACCCAACAGCCAGTCCTTGGAAGAAAAATTGGGCAATCTACTTCCGTAGAGATACTACCTTGGAAAATCAAACTGTTTTGACCTATGAGTTAAATCGACTCCACTGCAGTGAGTTAGTATGATAATAAAGAGACCAGTGTAGAATTAGGCCAAGTAGAAATATCCTTTCAATTCTGTGTCACTTATCTGTTGTTTTCTTAAGAAAATACCTATACCTGGCTATACCTATATTCTTCATAACTGAAAATTTAGTACAGAGTACTGCCTCAAAGCCTTTTGAAGCACTAAGGTTAGATTTTAGGATAATATCTATTTATCTTATATATTCTGACTTTCCAAAGGATTCTTTCCTGTTTTGGTGTTAATTAAATTCCTCACTTATAACACTGTATGAATACAACAAAATTTTAGAACTGTATTCTTGATGAAGCTGTATGTGCAGAAATTTTACCTGAGATACATTGAAAAATATCTTCTTCCTCTTCATGACATCTACTGAAAAGTTAGTATTGTTTCTTAAAATTCATGGGAAAACTCTTCAGATTGCCTCTGTCATATTGACCCAAATAATACAGTCATGTTCTTATTTTCTTTATTTCATTAAATATATGTGAATTTAACATATTAAATAATTTATGGACAATAAAATATTTAGTTCGCATTACATGTTACCTTTCTTTCTGTGAAATTGATTACCTGAAATTGTAATAAAATTTGCTATTGGCCAGCCTCAATTTTTGTTGAGAATTAGTACAATCTACAATGAAAATTTAGGTCAAAAATTTGTTAATTTATTTATTCCTAGGAGCTCTGGTAGCGTAGTGCTTAAGGCATTTGACTACTAACCAGAAGATTGGAAGTTCCAACCCACCAGCCACTCTTTGGAAGGAAGGTTGAGCAATCTACTTCCACAATGATACTGCCTCAGAAACCCAAGGATGGATCCCTATGCATTGGATTTGACTCGATGGCAGTGAGTTTGGTTTGGTTTGGTATATCTTAGATTACACATATATTCCAGTGTTACTTTCAGAATTAGTTTGATAACAGACCAACACATTTAGGCAGAATTTTGAATTGTGTCAATCTTATTTCTGGTATATTATCCTAGCATTTTGTCCAAAGCCTGGCATGCAGCAATCTTTCACATAGACAGCACTTGTTAGCTTCCAGCATATTTCTTCAAACCAACTCACCTACTTTTGTACCATACACTTGGGTTCTTGTCTTTTCTTAAAGATATCTTTTGTTGTCTAATGTGTCCAATTGCTTTTTCATTTGCATTGCCATGGCACAAATTATCCAGCTAGGAGAAAACTCAGTTTAAAAAAGAAAAAATTCTACTTTGGAGTAAAAGGAACTAAAATTTGCTGAAGAAGAAGCTTTATAGGTGAAGTAAGCTGTCATCTGAAGTTTCTTAAATCACATAAGATGCCTTACTACTCTATATATTCATCAATAGGATTGTACTGTTGTTGTTGTTATGTGCCGTCGAGTAGGACCCGACTCATAGCGACCCCTCCTTGGGTATCCGAGGCAGTATCACTACAGAAGTAGATTGCCCCATCTTCCTTCCAAAGAGTGGCGGGTGGGTTTGAACCACCAGCCTTCTGGTTAGCAGTCAAGTGCCTTAGCCACTAGGCTACCAGAGCTCCCCGGATTGTACTAGTAACTTGCAATTGTATAAGCACTTTTCTATAGCATTTATTTGTAAAAATTTATTCTTACATCTTAAGAGTGATACTTGTGCTAGAAATTTTAAAAGTTTTGAGGACCAAGGTACAAAATATGGGGAAAAGAAAAATGCATTTTTATTATAACTACAAAATATTTTCATTTCTAAGAGAACTGTTTACTTGACCTTTCAAGTATAATGATGAATTTTATACTATTCATTAGTTTTAGATTTTAAATATATGTATAGATGTTTTCAGAGCTCATTAGAAATAAAACTGTTCAAACCCACAACATGACATATTATTTAGAAGACAAAGTTGATCTCTACACTCATGCACAAATACTTAGAACATTGAAACATATATTCACCTTATTCACCTTCCAGTATAAAACAGAAGAGTAGTGAGTTATAAATTCTAAAATATTTGTAAAGCAGAACCAAGTAACCAATTAAAGTATTTCTCCTGTCTTGGTAGGTATGGTTTATAGATCTTGATGTGATTTATAATCATGCAGAATTTACAGTATTTTTATATTGAAAATTAACTTTTTTCCAAAATCTTATTTTATTTAAATATAATTAACTACCAAATATCTATATTGATAGACTTGGCCCTTAATTAAACTTATATAAAATTAATAAACATAGGTTAGATATATATTTTTACTCTTGTATTCAAAGTCAGGAATGCCATTTAAATGTATTTCAAGTACATTAGTGATTTCAGTCTGTGACTCATTCCCTAAAACAATACTACAAATCTATGATGTCTTCTTTATTTGGGCCAGAAATACACTCCACAATTGCCAACTAAATTACCACACATAATACATAAATAATACTCCTGATTTATTAAGATTTGTAATTACTTTATAGTCATTTTTCCAGGATATAGATAGTGCAAACTTTATGCATCTTTTCTGAAGAGTGAACCTCAATTTAATATCTGATAACTAAAGAGAACGTCTTATCTCAATTTTTACATGATTTCAACATTTCATTAGAATAAGAGAAATAAAATGAAGGTTTAGTCAATAAGAAGTTAAAAGTTAATTTGAATCAAAGATAAAATTAAAGTCTGTTACCTTACATAATTAAGTTTTTTTTTAATATACCAATTTTGTAAGATAATTTATAGAAAAAAAATGATAACAAATAGTAGAGTATTAAATTTTAAGGTAGAAAATGTGATAGATAACTGAAATTGAGGTTTTTGGTTGGCATAGGTGAAGTTGAAGATATTGACATAAAATATGCCTCAGAAAATAAAAAATAAAAAAACAAACTCATTGCCATCTAGTCAATTCTGACTTATAACAACCCCCTTTGGTTTCCAAGGTGGTAAATCTTTACCGAAGTAGATTGTCCAGTCTTCCTTCCATGGAGTGGCTGGTGGGTTTGAACTGCCAGCCTTCTGGTGAGTAGTCAAATGCCTTAGGCACTAGGCCCTCAGAGCTCCTTATATGTATAAAATTATTCTGAAGCAGTAGAAAGCTTATATTGGATGTCTTTATAAGTAAATTAATGATAAGAAATGTATCATATTAAAGGATAGAAAAAAAAAAACACATCTTAAAGAAGTAATCACTCATTTTAATATTAATTCATCTGTGGAATAGAAGCAAAACACCTATGAAATTCATCTTTTCAAAAATTTAATTTTTAACAAAAGTTTTATTTTAGTTAAATGTTTTGATAACTTCTTTATTTCAAGCAACACATCACTGTGCCTCAGTCAGCACATTTTGCATAAACTATTGTGATACACCACCATTTGGATATCAGCTTCTCAGAATGTGGTGGCTTATGTATTTCCATGATTCTGGATTCAGTATTTCAAATGTCAGTAGGGTCATCTAAGGTGGATAGGTTTCAGCAGAGTTTCCAGACTAAGACACATTAAGGAAAAAAGATGAGGCCATCCACTTCTGAAAAAAAATGGCCACTGAAAACCTTACAAATGACAGTGAAACATTGATACAGCACTGGAAGACAAAACCCTCAAGTTGGAAAGCACTCCAAATAAAACTTGGGAAGAAGAATGGTCTCCTCAAAATAGATGAGATGGATGGAGTAAAGCTTTCTAGCCCTTCATTTGCTGATGTAGAACAACTGAAAATGAGAAGAAACAGATGAAAACATTCATTAATAATCAGCATGTAGATTGTACAAGTATGGATCTAGGAAAATTGGAAGTTTTTGAAAATTATATGGAATGCATAAAGATCAATCTCCTAAGCAGTAGTGAACTGAAATGAATCAATATTGGCCACAATGAATCAAATAATTATATTTTATTGTTATGTGTCATCGAGTCGGAACCAACTCACTGCGACCCCTCCTTGGGTTTCTGATGCAGTATCACTACAGAAGTAGATTGCCCAACCTTCCTCCCGAGGAGTGGCTGATAAATTTGAACCGCCAGCCTTCTGGTTAGTAGGCAAGTGCCTTAGGCACTACACTACCAGAAATGTATAGGTTCTATTACTCTGGAAATGAAAAAAATTGAAGAGGAATGATGACACATTCATTGTCAAAAAGAACATTTTTGATCTATAATGAAGCATAGGGAGCTCTGGTAGCATAGTGGCTAAAGCACTTGACTGCTCACCAGATGGCTGGCGGTTCAAACCCATCAGCCACTCCTCAGAAGGAAGGTTGGGCAATCCTACTTCCGTAGTGATACTGCCTCGGAAACCCAAGGAGGGGTCGCTATGAGTCAGGGCTGACTCGACGGCACATAACAACAACAACAATAACAATTGAAGCATAATGCTGTTAGCAATAAGATAATATTCATACTCCTACAAGGAAGATAAGCTGATACTAATAATATTTAAATTTACAAACCAACCACTAAGTCTAATGAAGAAGAGACAGAAGATTTTTACCAACTTCTGCAGCCTGTAAATGACTAATCATGTAATCAAAATGCTACTGGTGTTAGTTATTGGTGATTGGAATGTGGAAGTTGGAAACAAAGAAGAAACATTGTTAGTTGAAAAATATGGCCTGGTGAAAGAAATGATGCCAGAGACCACATAATAGATTTTTCAAGGCCAATGACATTCATTATAAATACCTCTTTTTAACAACATAAACAGCAACTACATATGTGTACCTTGCCAGATGACATACACAGGAATCAAATTGATTGTATCTATGTAAAGAGGCAATGGAAAAGCTCAAAATCATCATTCAAAACAAGCTCAGGAGCTATTTGTGGAACAGACCCCAAACTTCTCACATGAAAGTGCAAGTTGAAACTGAAGAAAATTAAAACAGGTCCATGAGAGCCAACATATGACCTTGAGAATATTCCAACTGAATTTAGAGCTCATCTGAAGAGCATATTTCATGTGCTGAACAGTGACCAAAGACTACAGGATCTGTGGAATGATATAAGGAACATCATACATGAAGAGAGAGAAAGGACAGGAATGGAAGAAGAGACCAAAATGGATGTCAGAAGAGACTCTGAAACTTCCTCTTAAAAGCAGAGTAACTAAAGTGAACAAAAGAAATGAAATAAAAGAGCTCAACAGAAGATTTCAAGTGGTAGCTCAAGAGGATAAAGTAAAGTATTATAATGAAATATGCAAAGACTTAGAATTGGAAAATCAAAGAGGAAGAACACACTTTTCATTTCTCAAGCTGAAATAAGTGAGAAAAAAAAATTCAAGTCTTAAGATACAATATTGGACTATTCTGTAAGCAAAGTAAGGAAGTCTAATAGCGTAGTGCCTAAGGCATTTGACTGCTAACCAGTAGGTTGGTTATTCAAACTTACTAGCTACTTGGCAGAAGGATGGTGGAGCAATCTACTTCTGTAAAGATTTGCCACATTTAATACACAGTGTGGGTTGCTGTGAGTCAGAATCAACTCGATGGCAGTAGTTCAGGTTTTTTGTTTTGTTTTGTTTTGCTTTGTTTTATGGGCAAAATATTGAGTGATGCAAGATGCATCAAATCAAGGTGGAAGGAATACACACAATCCTAGTACAAAAAGAATTGGTCAACATTCAATAATTTCAGAAGGTAGCATACAATCAAGAACTAATGGTACTTAGTTCCATGAAGGAAGAAATTTAAAGTGCACTGAAGGAATTGGCAAAAACAAGGATGCAGGAATGGTTTAATAAATGGATGCAATGCTGGTGGTGCTCACTTCTTTATGCCAAGATTTAGAAGACAGCTATACGGCCAACCCACTGGAAAAAATCCATATTTGTACCCATTGCAAAGAAATGTTATCCAACACAATGTGGAAATTTTAAACCATATCATTAACATCACACACAAGTAAAATTTACTGGTGATAACTCAAAAATGGTTGCAGCAATATGTTGACAGTGAGGTGTCAAAAATTCAAGCCAGATGCAAAAGAGGCCACAAAAGAGGGATATAATTGTTGATGTCAGATGGATCTTGGCTGAAGGTAAAAATTACCAGAAAGATGTCTACCTGTGTTTTATTGATTATGCAAAGACATTCAATTGTGTGGATCATAACTAATTACAAATAATATTGCAAAGAATGGGAATTTCAGAACACTTAATTATGCTCATGAAGAACTTGTATATAGACCAAGAGGCAGGGGTTCAACCAAATAAGAAGATACTGCATGGTTTAAAATCAGGAAAGGTGTGTATCAGGGTTTTACCCTTTCACCTTAATAATTCAAACTGTATGCTGAGCAAATAATCTGCCAAGCTGGACTATGTGAAGAGGAATGGGGCATCAGGATTGGAGGAAGACTCAATAACAACCTGTGACATACAGATGACACAACCTTGCTTGCTGAAAGTGAAGATGGCCTGAAGCACTTACTGATGAAGATCAAAGATAAGATAATTGCCTGCAGTAAGGATTACACTTCAACATAAAAAAAACAAAAATCCTCACAACTGGACCAAAAGCAATATCATGATGAATGGAGAAAAGATTGAACTTGTCAAAGATTTCATATTGCTTGGATCCTCATTCAACACCAATGGAAGCAGCAGTCAAGTAATCAGATGGCATATTGCACTGGGAAAATCTGGTGTAAAAGACTTCTTTAAAATGTTAAAAAGCAAAGACATCACTTTGAAGACTAAAATGAGCCTAACCCAAACCATGATATTTTCAGTTGCCTCATAGGCGTGCAAAAGTTGGACAATGAGTAAGGAAAACTGAAGAAGAATTGATGCATTTGAATTTTAGTCTTGGTGAAGAATATTAAAAGTACCAGAAATTGCCAGAACAAACAAATTTGTCTTGGAAGAAGTCCAGCCAATATGCTCCTTAGAAGGAAGAATGACCAGACTTCGTACATTGGTCATGTGTCAGAAGAGACTAATCCTTTGAGAAAGATATCATGCTTGCTAAAATGCAGGGTCAGAACAAAAGAGGGTGACCCTCAACAAGATGGACTTACATGGGGCTGCCACAATGGGCTCCAGTATAGCAAGGATTGTGAGGATAGTGCAGGACTGGAAAGTATTTTGCTCTGTTATACATAGGGATGCTATGAGTCAGAACTGCCTCAAAGTCACCTAAAACAGCAACAAGGTAAGTGTCTATTTTATGGGTAATAAATCTGAAATTTTGTTTCTCTCTTTTGTTCCAATAATCTATGAGTCACTTCTTACATCAAAACTCTACTCTCTTGAATACTGAAGCTACAGCATATGGTTTAACATATGGTAAAACAATTGCTCACATTTCTTTTTCAAAATTATTTTACCTAAACAGCTATAGATGCCATGTCTTTCCACATAAAATTTTGCATAAGCTTAAGTATATCTGAAAAAAACCTTGCTATGATTTTGATAGGAATTATATTAAACCAATAAATCAATTTGGGGAGATTTTTTTCTTTCACAGTCATATTATGTCCCTTTATTTAGGTATTCTTTGATTTCTTTCATTAGGATCTTGTAATAGTCACCAGACAGATATTGTCTCTGCTTTTTTAATTGTATGCCTTAGCATTTATTTTCTTTGAAGTAATTGTAAGTGGTATTGCAATTTTAAATTTCAGTTCCACTTATTTACTTTAATTTTATAGAATTGACATTGATTTTTACATTGATCTTGTATCTGTGTCCTTTTGTGTCTCACTGATTAGTTTTAGGAAGTTTTGTTTTGTTCTGTTGTTTGGTAGATTTTTGGGGACTTTTGACATAGACAATCATGTACTCTACTACTTGAGAGTTTTATATCTTCTTTTTCAATCTGTATGGCTCTTTTTTCTTTCCTGTGACGACTGCAGTGACTTAAACCCAGCAAACTATAAAGAATAAGAGTATCTACAGGAAATATCTTTGTTTCCAGTCTTAGGGCAAAACATTTAATGTTTTACTATGAAGTATGGTATTAGTAATATATGTTTTGTGGGTATTCATAAAGAAGTCCCTCTCTATTCATAATTGTTATTTTCTTTTAGAATATGAATGGGTGTGGGGTTAGGTAAACATCTTTTTCTGCATTATTTTATAAAGTTATGTGATTTTTTTGTTCTTTATCCTGTTGATAAGATGCACCACATAAACTGATTTCAAAGTTTAATAAGCCTTACATAACTTGAACAAAACTAATCTGACCATGCTTTATTGATATTTCCTTTTATATACTGCTGAATTAAATTTTCTGATATTTAGTTGATTATTTCTACATCCAAGGAGTCCCTGGGTTGGGCAAACAATTAAGTGCTGTACTACTAATTGGAAAATTGGCAGTTCAAATCTATCAAAAAACTGCCATGACTATCTGCTTCTGAAAGAGCATAGCCTTGAAAACCCTATGGAGCAGTTTTGCTTTTCACACAGGGGTCTCCATGAGTTGGAATCAACTCAAAGACAACTGTTTGTTTTGTGGTTCTTTTGTCCCATTTCTAAGTTTGTGATAAATATGTCTTTCTTCCTTGTTTCCTCCTTCCATCCTTTCTGTCCTCCCTTCCTCCTTCCTTGGAGAAGGATATCATCATACAGGGTCAGGGTGAAAAAAAGAGGGTGACCCTCAACAAGATGGACTAACATGGGGCTGGCATGATGGGCTCCAGTATAGCAAGGATTGTGAGGATAGTGCAGGACTGGGAAGTATTTTGCTCTGCTATACATAGTGTCGCTCCCTCTCTTTCTTTCTCCCTCCTTCATTCCCTCTCTTCCCTCCTTTCCCTCTTTCTTCCCCCCTCCCCCTTTTTCCTCCTTCCTTCCTTCCTTCTTTCCTACCTGCCTGCCTGTCTTTCTGCTTTATCGCCTCCCTTCCTTCTCTGTCTGCATTCCTGACTTCCCTCCTTATTTTCTTCTTTGTCTGGTTTTGGTGTCAGGGTCATATTAATCTCAAGAAACAAGTAGGGGAATGTTCAGGTCTCTTTCATTTTTTAGAAGAGACTGTGAGATTATGGAATGACTGTTTTAATTCTTTAAATATTTGGAAGAATTTCCACTGAAACTATCAGAGGTTGGAGAGAATTTTCCAGAGTTTTCAATTACAAATTCAATACTTATAACGATTATTGAACTATTCCCATTGTCTGTTACATCTTCTTATAACTTTTGGTAACATGTACTTTTCGAGAAATCAGTTCATGTCTTCTGAGTTATTAAAATTATTAACATAAATCTGTTCTTAGTATTCTTGCATTGTGATTTAATGATTGAAGAGTCTGTTACCATATCTTTTTACCATACCAGATATACTGTTAAATTGTACCTTCTCACTTTCTATTGTTTTTAATCTTTCTAGAGTCTTCCAAGTTTAATTGTTCTCCCAAAGGATCATCATTTGCTTTTATATTCTTTATTGCTTTTCTTTATTCAATTATATTTATTTCTGCTTTATCTTTATTATTTCTTTTCTTCTGTCTGCTTTCATATTATTTTATACTTTTTTATCTAATATTTTGAAGTGGTAAGTTAGATTACTGATTTGAGAAATTTCCACTTTTTATAACACAAACGTTTACTCAAACTCACCACTGTGGAGTCAGATCTGACTCATGGTGACCCCAACTTGGGTTTCCAAGGCCTTATCACTCTGGAAGTAGATTGCCCTTCCTTCCTCCCGAGGGGTGTTTTCTTCCCTGCTTTAGCTGCATCCCACTTATTTTGATATGTGGTATTTTCATTTTATTCAAGCCTATGTCTATTTTTAAATTTCCATGGAGACTTTCTTGACCCAGGTATTTATGTATTTATGCATAAATACATAATCTCAAAATTTATTTTTCTTCCTGTGGCTTCCTAGAAGTCATTTTATTTGACTTTATTTATTTAAGAATCTATCATGTTTCATTTAAAATATTTTTAGTATATCACTTTGCAATATTCTTTGTAGTCAATCTAGGTGTTATACACACATAACTTATCACAGCTTATGGGTTTTGGTGTTTTGTTACTTTATGTGAAGGGTAGAAACCTTACTTTCACTTATTTTTCTTCAGCATTCCAAATTTTAAATATCATTAGCTTGAGTATTTCCTCAATAAACATCAAGCACAGTATCTGATGTTATTATAATTTTTGTTTCAACCTTCAAAACTGATTTTTAAAAAATCAGGAAAAGGATGTGTTTACTCGTTATAGTGTTTTTATTTATCTTTTTGATGTTCCACGCTTTATTCTGTTATCATTTCCTTTGTTTAGAGAAGTTTCTTTAGCCATTCTTTAAGGATAGACTTGCTAGCGATAAATTTTGTTCACATGCAAGTGTCTGACAATCTTTGTTTCCCTTCATTTCTCAAAAAAATTTTCATTGAATGTAAAATTTGTGGTTGACAGTTCTTTGTTGTAGCACTTTAAAAATCTTGTGCATCTTCATTCTGGTCTCTATGGTTTTAATGACAAAGTTGCTGTAGTTCAAATTGGTTGTTACATATAAGCAATGAGTCATTCGCTGTGGTTCTTTTCAAATTCTTTTCTTTGACTTTCTTTTTAGAAGCTTAATATTTATGTATCTTGGCATGACTATCTTTAGTTTTATCCTATTTGTGCTTTGTTCAGCTTTTTGAATCTGTACATTTGTATCCTTTGTCAAATTTGGGAAAATTTCAGTTATTATTTTTCTGAAAATTTTCAGCTACATTTTCTTTTCTCCTTCTAAGACATTGATAATACAAATATTAGTTGTTTTTTTTTTTTTTTTTTTTTGTCTCAGGTCTATGATACTATCTTCATTTTTTTTTTTTTCCAGTTTATTTTCTCTTTGTTGTTCAGATGAATAAGTTGTATGGATCTGAACTCAAATTCACTGATTCTACCCTCTGTCATCTGCACTCTACTCTTAGGAACATCTAATATGTTTGTTTGTTTGTTTGTTTAAATTTGTTACTTCATTTATTTTTCATTCTATAATTTCCATTTATTGCCTTTTAATAACTGCCATTTCTTTGATGAGGTTTTTTTTTTCCTGCTTTTTTTTTTTTACCCATTTATTTCAAGAGAGTTCCTAGTAGCTTGTAGAAGAACTTTCATGAAGATTATCTTATAATCTTTGTCAGATAATACTATTTCATTTTGATATTGACATTGATTGATTTTTTTTCCAAGTTTTAATTTTCTTTGTTTTTGGTCTGTTGGTTTTATTATTTTGCTCTGGACATATTTGACATTGTATTATGAGTCTTTGGTTACTGTTGGATCTTTCTTAAATAAACAGTCACCCTGTTGAGGTTTAATACAAAGAACATGTGGACATGTGTATCAATCTCCCGCAAAACTACACTAGTAAATACTGAACACTGATTCACACCACTTCACTGTAAATGAAAGTGGAAGTTTAGCTCATTTCTCAGACCCACTGAAAAGTTCCTGGTGAAAATGAGACCCAAATTGTACTATTTCTTTGCCTTTGAGTGGGGGTGTAAGTTTGACTTCTCTTATGCTTCACTGACATCAGAGACAGGTAAGTGGGGGGTGGCTAACATACACTATTTTCATTCTGTGTGATAAAAGTGGCAGTTTACTTCCCTGTAGAGTCACACTGACACCATGGGACGGGACCAGAATTGGAGTGCCATACAGTCTCATCTCCCAACACCTCATTTCATCTTTCTAATAGTGGGCAGGTGTAGAGGTTTAGTTTTCTGCTGGAAACATCTTTTGACAGCATTGGAGGATAATTGAAAGAGTTACTTAGCATGAACTGTATTTTCTTGCTTAGTCTTGTTGATGTCAAGCTGGGGTGGAGGCTTAGATTTCTGTTGGACTAAGCTTACATCATGGGGTTGGGGTGGAGGAGTAAAGTGCAGTGATGACTAGCCCCGTGTGCAAAGATTTATTGAGTCTCCTCACTGCTGGGTAGATATGGAAGTTTGGTTGATTCTTGATCTCTACTACTACTATACCAACAGGGGATTGAAGGGCCATCTGCTTCCATAGGACAAGGGATCAGGACTGCCCCCTGCTTCGGACAAGCAAGGGGATAGGGATAAAGATCAGTTCCATGCTTGGCCCCTCACAAGAAGAGGGTATGATTATTCTTGTGATTTGGGGCTAGAGTCGGATCTGTGTTGTTAAAAAGATTTTTTATAGTTGGGTCACGTTTCCCTCTATTTCAGCTAGGAAGAACAGATTTTTTATAGAGATATTTTTGTTCATGTCTTTTTAGTTGTTCTGGTTGGAGGCCTCTGAAATTCCCTGCCCAAAATATATAGGAGTCAATAAGGAAACTCAGGGAAATCAGAGTGAGTTTTCTCAAGTCCTTTGGTCTTAAGTCTACCTTCTTTCCTCCTTTCAGAATTGTCCTGTGCTTGTTTAATGTTTTATGTTCAAGGCTATTTAGTTCTAAGGAGAACCTGGTAAGAAAGCGGATACTATATATTGGCTGAAACTGGATGTGTATAGATTGAATTTTAAGGATTCATTGTATTTAATGTAAGTTTCAAATTAAATGCATATGTCAAAATATTTATTCTGAATAGAAGATTTTGTTTCCTTGCTTATAAATGCTATAATGACCTACATACTTTAAAAATAGAATAAAATCTCTCAAAATTACAAGACTGCTGTTTTGACATCTTTTCTGGCCTTGCTCAAATGAAAATATTACATGTGAGACTTGGAGAATATTAATTATGTTATTTTCCTCATTAATATTCTTGAAATCAACTCCTGCTGAGATTTGTGATTACGTATCTGAATTTTAATATAAACTACATGAAATGATAAGGCATGTACTTTTTATTCTTTGGGTTGATTTAAAGTTTTAATATTTTATGGTGCAGAATTATTAACACTAAAAGGAAATGTAGAGAGATTTGTTTAAATATTTCAAACCCTCTAAAAGAGTCATTAAAATTATCATTAACATGTACACTATGGATATAGATCTTCTTGTTTATTTTTCAAATATTCATTAATATTTTAGAAAATATAATTTTGAAGGTAACTTTATTTTGGTTTCAATTTAGATACATTTCTACTTAAAATTTAAACAATTTGTTTCATTGTAATTTAGAGTTTTGATGCTCCCAATATGACCAGGAAATTCCTGATATTGCTACTACTATGAAAATGTAGCCTATAAAAACATTAAAGCAATTTGAGTTCATACTATATTATATGGTCACTTATCTTTACGATGAAATAAAATAGATTTTTATGAAAAGAAAAACAAACAAAAAACATACAAATAGTGTGGGTTTGAAGCTTTCTTGGCAACATTTCCTTTAATATAGATTTAAAATGCATTGTAGGCAAAACTGAAACATAAATGTCTTTATGTTTGAAAACAATATCTAAAATCCTATTTGTACATTATCTCTTGTCTCTTTCTTTTTCAAGTGTGTGTATGTGTTCATCTCTATTTCATGTATATGCCAAAAAATATATGATGTAACTTGATCTAATGAAAACCTGAAGAAATTGGTTAATGAATTGTCCCTGTTTAAGTCTCTCAATGATAGCATTGAAGTGCTGTTGCAAGGAGCTTTTAAACTGTAATATGTAGAAGAATGTAGGAAGTTTATTTGAATCCCCTCTGACCTACATAGGGAGCTCTGGTGGCATAGTGCTTAAGACATTTGACTGCTAACCAGAAGTCTGGTGGTTCAAACCCACAGCCACTCTTCAAAAAGAAGATGGGACAATCTGCTTTCATAGAGATACTGCCTCGGAAACCCAATGAGGGGTAGCTGTGAGTAGAGACAACTTGATGGTAGTGAGTTAGTGAGACAGGGCCCACATAAGGAACTCTGATGGCATGATGGTTAAGTGTTCTTCTGCAGCTAACGAAAGACCATTTGTTCAATCCCACCAGCAACTCCACAGGAGAAAAGACCTGGCAATCTGTTCCAGAAAAAAATGACCACCATAAGACCCTATGGCATAGTTTTACAACAACATCACTCCACTGGAATTAGCTCTATTAACATCAAGGACTTTAAATGAAAGGAAACAAAAAAAAGATAAAAAAAAAAACCCTAATTATTTCATGTAGAAAGCAAAGAGAAAAATGGTAACAACTGCCAAGCTATTGTGTTTTCCCATAATTGGAAAAAAAATAATTTTTCAAGATTTGTTCCTATTTCTTGTCAAGGTATGTAGCTACTAGTGGAAATAATGGTGCTCACCTGACTTGAATAGTTTCTGAACCACAAGATTTTTGCTTTCAGTAGGTGATGTACGAGTGAAGGAACTTGTATAGAATATCAGAACATAACAATACATATGTGTGGTAAATAGTTCAACAAAACTTCGGTGTATCAATAATACTCTCTAAATTTTGCCCATAAATTTTGGTTTAAATTCAGTAGAACTGTCTACACAGTGATGTGTATTGTATGTATGGTAAGAATGTATCTGTCCTCTGGCCCTGCCCACAGAGTTAAAGATATTAAAATCGACACATCTACATTGTCTTCTTCAGAGTAAAAAAGATTTTCTAACATCAGTAGATATTAAATTGGTCTGGTTATCTGCTTCTGAATAGTTATATGCTTAGAAACCTTATGAACTGTTCTACTTTACACACTTGACTTCTCCATGAGTGGGAATTGACTCTATAGCCATTAATAACAACAATGGGAATTATATTCTCAGGAAAACAATCTTGTTGACTTGTACAAATCCCATTTATTTTATTTAATTAATAGATTGAATTATATATTATATATTGAATTATATATTTATCACATTAATAGTTATATGTGTATGTGTGTGTATGTATGTATATATATATATATATACACATACATACATATATATATCATATGTACATATATAGACACATATCTATTTTTAACCTTTTTAAAAGATGAAGTAATCATAAAATATTTAAGTCCTATACACAGAGTAAATCTGATATTTTTTGTTATTTTCTCCAAAATATTAAAGTAAACAAAATATTAATAAAGGCCCTAAAGATAATTTTACAAAAGAAGCAATTGATGTTAAGACAATATAAGCAATTATATTTATATATATACCATTTAAGCAGTGAAACTAGGATACAAATTCAGGAGTCTTTAACTTCTAGACCACAGAAATCATATTAGACATAATAAATAGAAATCCCAAATCATAACCAAAATTGAAAAAAAAAAAAAACTTAATTATGAGATATTTCACTGCTACCACATTTGGAGAATAAATTTTTTTAAATATCGTATGTAAACACGTCTCTTTCTACTTATAAGGTAAATATATCTTTGACACATACATATATATAATTATTTTCAGTAATTACTTTGACTTTCTTATCCCTCTCATGTCATTCAAGATAATTCATTCCTATGGTTTATTCATTACAAGTAATAATTCGGTTTAAATAAATTGCATTTTAAAAGCTATACTCTAAATTAATGAATTTTATATCCTGTAATACATAGGAAATTTGCTGCTGGTATTAATTTTATTATTTAGACATATTTTTTGCAGAAATTGTTAGTTCTTTCTTCTTCTCACATAAAGTCTAATTTTATTAACAACATACAGCTGTAGCTAAAGTGAGGACAAAGGACTTCTACTTAATGGTAGTTTTATACTTGACTAATAGCTACCCTATGATGACACTTGATATGCTGAAGCAGAGAAATATTCTTTGTATAACTTTTTTGTGTAAGCTCATGAGTTAGAGACTAACACAATGGAGCTTATTGTTAAACTTATTGTGAAATTGCATGATTTATTATGCAGTCCTTAGCAGCTTATTGAGTGTCCCTATTGTCATACTTTATGATTTACTGAGTAATACAGAAGAGCTTATCACGTAAGTAGATAGTGAAATTCTGATTTGCAGTGAAATAATTGTTTTAATCTCTTTCTACAAAGAGAAAACTTTATCTAACATTTCCTAGTTATAGACAAGCCTCATCAGACACTTCATTTTCAAAGGAAGTAATACATCTAAGAAAGCTTTAAATACATCTTTTGCATTGGGAAAATGACTGCCCTTACAATGATCATTTATCCTTATTTCTGGAAGCATTCAAATTTGTAAGTATTCCCTAAGAAAATAAAGGCCTATTTCTGCTTTACTTAATACTATGCCATGATAATATATCAATTAATGATACAGCTATTTTTTTTCATAAGACTAAAGCTTAGTGTTTTCTAAAAAAAAAATGAAATTACTACCATTGAAAAAATTAAAAGTTTCTAATTATTTTTTAATTATACCTGGCTTATCATACCTATTTTTCACTCTTTCGCTTAACATTAATCATTGCTTTGTAGGAGGAACTTGATAACTATATAGTGAGCAAAACTGTAAATTTACAAATTTCCAGGTAAACTGTGCTATGCTTACATATTATGTCTTTTTTTTTTTTTTTTACTTTAAGTACAAGAGAAAATGTTATAACATTGGTTTTCTGATTTGTAGACTGTGTGTTTCTTCTTCCTGAGGAAAAACTTTATATAATCCACTATATATGAACTTAACTTAACATGTCATATATGTGTGTATATATATATATATATATATATATATA
>NW_006921938.1:1872191-1888276 GCF_000298275.1 Orycteropus afer afer
TAAGTTGTTATCCTGAGAGGTGATTCTGACCCATAGTGCCCTGATGTGCAAAGACTAGAACTGCACTCCATAGGACATTCATGGAAGATCACCAGGCCTTTCTTCTGAGATGCCTTGGACTATGTTCAAACTGCCAAATTTTCAGTTAGAAATCTAGTGTTCAACTGTTTGTGGCACCCAAAGAATCCTTATATAACCGTAATAATTGTTAATTATTTTTAACAGGAAACATATGCTTTAATTCTTGAAAGATTCTATGGCTTGACTTTTAATTATAAATAAATGAAAAAATAAACTATGCATATGTAGATTAGATTATTTAATCTATGTCTATAACTTGTTTTAAAAATACTCAAACTCACTGCTGATGAGTCGATTCTGACTCATAGTGACCCTGCATTTAGTTTCTGAGGCAGTTTTTCACGGAAGTAGATTGCCCAGTCTTCCTTCTGAAGAGTGGCTAGTGTGTTTGAAATACTTTCTGGTAAGCAGGCAAATGCCTTAGGCACTACACCACCAGACCTTCCTTACCTGTGTTGGAAGACGTTAAATATATAAGGAATCAAATTGGGGTCTCTAGTTAGTGCAAGATAGTTTGGGGTTGGCATCTCAAGTTCACCCAGGAGCACTTCACAAGAAAGTCCTGCCAGTCTACTTCTCAAAAATCAGCCATTGAAAACACTATGGAGCACAGTTCTGCTCTGACATACACGGAGTCACTATCAATCAAAGTCAACTCAATAGCAACTTTTATGTTGTTGTTTTTGGTATCAAATCATGGAAATAAACATGCAAACAAATATAATGTCATTTACAAATTAAGGAATTTGTGTTACATACCATACATAATGCAGAGAAATATCTTTTGAAATGCATATGACTACAAGAAGAAGATAAGAATTTGTTAGCATTAGGGAGTAAAGGAAATAGAACAAGCTGGGGACATTATATGCTAAGAATAAAAGAAGGAAATGTAGTCACTAAAAAACCAATAAACATACGAAAAATGATTATAGAACCAAAAGCAGAATTTGGAGATCATAGTTTTTTTTTTTTTTTTTTTTGTCCCATTAAACCTAAATCAAAATTTTTACTTCACCCTCGCTGGCAGGGCATTTTCTTTGCCTGGAAGCCAATAAGCAATTTGATGAAATGCTCAAAATATTATATAATATAGCTAGTTTTCCAGTAGGTTAGGCTTGAAAAAAATAAATAAATAAAAAAGAGCACAACTCATACTATAAAATTTAATGAAATATCTTTTCTCAAAATACTGTCTGTAAAAACTCCAAAAAAACCAAACTCACTGCTGTCAAGTCAGATCCAACTGATACCGACCTCTCCTTGGGTTCCCGAGGCACTATCACTTTGGAAGTAGATTGCCTAATCTTCCTTCTGAGGAGTGGTTGCTGAGTTTGAACTGCCAGCCTTCTGGTTAGCAGTCAAATGCCTTAGGCACTATGCCGCAAGAGCTCCTGAGTAAAGACAAATTACATAAAATATACAGACCTATTGATTGACAGTGATGCAAGAACCACAGAAGGAAAACATATACAAGAAACAGTTAATACATAAGATTAAAATGAGTATATTATAAGAAAAAAGTATCAGAAACTTCAGCTCACTTTCAAAAATTTGAAGGTAGAACAAAAATATCCTAACCAGTAAAACTAAAAGTAAACTCAATGCGTTGTGAAATAGGACAAAAATCAATAAATGATTTTACCTGCACAGTATGAAGAAATTGACCAATAACATATTTTTGCTCTCTTATAAACTGTAATGAGAATGTAACTTGGCTTATAAACCAATCATAACCACATATTATGTTGTTGTTGTTAGGTGCTGTCGAGTTGTCTCTGACTTGTAGCAACCTTACATACAACAGAAAGAAACACTGCCTGGTCCTGTGCCAGACTCACTATCCCTGCTGCACCTGAGCCCACTGTTGCAGCCACTGTGTCAATCCATCTTGTTGAGAGCTTTCCCTTTTTTCATTGACCTTCTACTTTACCAAGCACGATATCTTCTTCACAGAATGGTCCCTTCTGACAACATGACCAGAGAAGATGAGACGAAATCTAGCCATTCTCACTTCCAAGGAGCATTCTCGCTGCACTTCTTCCATGACAGATGTGTTAGTTCATTCAGCAGTCCATGGTACTCTCAGTGTTCTTCACCAGCACCACAACTCAAAAGCATCAACTCTTCTTCGGCTTTCCTTTTTCATTGTCTACTTCTTGCCATGGCCTGGGTTAGATGCCCTTTAGTCTTCAAGGAGACATCTTTGCTCTTCAGCACTTGAAAGAGGTCTTTTGTAACATATTTGCCCAACGTGATATATCATCTGATGTCTTCACTACTGCTTCCATTGATGTTGATTGTAGACCCAAGTAATATGAAGCCTGTGACAACTTCAATCTTTTATCCATTTATCATGGTCCAGTTGTGAGGATTTTTAATTTCTTTTTATTGAAGTGTAATACATATTGCAGACTGTAGTCTTCAATGTTCATCAGTAAGTGTTTCAAGTCATCTTCACTTTCATCAAGCAAAGTTGTGTCATCTGTGTATCTCAGGTTGTTAATAAGCCTTCCTCCTATCCTGATGCCATGTTTTTCTTCCTATAGTCCAGTTTCTCAGATTATTTGCTCAGTATAGAGATTGAATAACTATGGTGAAAGGGTGCAACCCTGATTCACTCTCTTTCTGATTTTAAATCCTGCAGTATCCCTTTGTTCTGTTCAAAAGACAGTCTCCTTATCTAATTTCAGTTCCTTGTGAGTACAATTAAGTATTCTGGAATTACCATCCTTCTAAATGTTATTCACAATTGATTATGCTCCACACAATCAAATGCTTTTGCATAGACAATAAAACACAAGTAAACAACTTTGTGGTATTCTTTGCTTTCAGCCAAGATCCCTCTGACATCAGCTATGATATCCTCCATTCCATGTCCTCTTCTGAATACAGTGTGCATTTCTGGAAATTCTCTGTCAATATACTGTTGCAACTGTTTTTGAATTATCACTAGTAAGGTTTTACTTGCATGCGATATTAATGATAATGTTCCATAATTTCCACCTTCTGTGGCATCACCTTTCTTTGGAATGGGTACGAATATGGATTTCTTCCAGTCAGTTGGCCAGGTAGCTGTCTTCCAAATCTCCTGGAATAGCCAATGAGTGTCTCCAGCATCCATTTGTTGAAACACCTCACTAGGTATTCCAACCACATATTATATATAGTAGTTATTTCTATTACAATGTTTATCAAATCCACCTGTGATAGTTGAGGCTGTGTGTCTACTTGGCTGGACCACAATTCTATGCAGTTTAAGAAATTGTGATGTGGGTTGTTCCCATGATGGGATCAGATGTATATGCTTTGAGCAACCAATTCGTCAAAAGGAAGTTTCCATAGGGGTGTGGCCTGCATCCAGTATAGTTATGGACATCCTGGGAAAAGAGACACTCTTCTGTGGATTGGGATTCTGCTGTGTGCCTAAACTTTCCATGAGCGGACAATCCACCATTTGGCCTGGATATATTGGATTCATCATTCTTTAGACTCAACAGCCTGGCAACCTTGAGCTTGCCCGCCCCTCCAGTTGCGTGATTTGGGAAAAGCCTCCAGCTTGATGTTTGATCCAAGAACATGGGACTTGCCAGCTTCTATAATATATGAGACATTTTCCTAAGATAATTTTCTCTTTTTCTCTCTATCTGTATAAGCTTTACTGGTTTTGCTTCTCTACAGAACCCAGTGTAACATACCACCTAAAGTTTATGCATATATTTATTTATTTACTTACTTATTTATTTTTTAATTGGTATACTTTAAAGAATCCTTGGGTGACTCAACTGTTAGGTACTGGTCTTCCAATAGAAAGGTTGCTAGTTTGAGTCCACTTAGAAGTACTTCTGAAGAAAGTCAGTCATTGGAAACTTATGATGTTGCTCCTTTAAAAAACAACTGATATGAGACAAAATGGTCAACAATTACTTTAAAACAAATATAAAATTTAAAGAGAGGAAATGAGATAAAAGGAAATGGAGCAACCAGAATGAAAATGATGAGAATGTTCTTGAATTATGTAGAATGCAACCAACGTCACTGAAAAATTTGTGTACAAATTGTGTAGAAAACCAAAACAGTTGTTCTAAATTCACCAAAAAAAGCCACAATAAAATAATATTAAAAATATATATTTGGGAGGACTTGTGGCATAGTGCATCAGAAACCCAAGGAGGGGTCACTATGTGTCAAATCGACTTGATATATATATATATATTGGCTAGTGGTTTAAACTCATCAACCACTCCTTGGAAGGAAAGTTGGGGAATCTACTTCCATAGTGATACTGCCCCTGAGTGGTTGCATTTACATATTTACATCTCTCTCTCTCTGCCTGTCTGTCTCTCTGTCTCTCTCTCTCTCTCTCTCTATATATATATATATATTTGTTGTTGTTGTTGTTGTTGTTGTTTGCCAGTGAGTTGGCCCCAACTCATAGTGACCACTCCTTGAGTTTCTGAGGCTGTATCACTACAGAAGTAGGATTACCCAAGCTTCCTTTCAAGGAGTGGCTGGTGGGTTTGAACCACCAGCCTTCTGTTTAGCAGTCAAGTGCCTTAGGCACTATGCTACCAGAGCTCCTATATATAGGGGTGGTTGCATTTATATATATTATACACACACACACACACACACATACACACACATATAACAATTATAAAGGGCTCTGGTATTGTAGTGGATAAAGCATTTAACTGTTAATGAAAAGTTCAGTGGTTCAAACTCACTAGATGCACCATGAAAGAAAGATGATGTAATATACTTTCCTAAACATTTACAAGGAGCTCTGGTAGCATAGTGCCTAAGGAACTTGACTGCTAAACAGAAGGCTGGCAGTTCAAACCCACCACCCAGTCCTTGGAAGAAAGATTGGGCAACCTACTTCCATAGTGATACCACATCGGAAACCCAATGAGAGGTGGCTATGAGTCGGGTCTGGCTCGACAGCACATAACAACAACAACTACAAAGATTTACAGCCTTGGAAACCCCTTGGGGGTCACTATGAGTCAGGAGCAATTTGATGGCAGTGGGTTTGGCTTTTTTGGTTTAATAACTATGGAGCATCATTCTATTCTGACACAAATGGCATCACCATGAGTCAGAATGGATTGGGCACAAATGTTGGTAGATATCAAGTAAGGAAAGTTCCTGTCTTATTTCTCCAGTGCTACTATAACAGGATAACACAAGTGGATGGCTTTAAAAAACAGGAATTTATTCTCTTATAGCTTAGAAGTCTAGAAGTCTGGATTCAGAGTACTAGCTCCAGGGGTTGGGTGAAGGCCCTTCAACCTTGGTGTTCAGCTCCGCCTCTTGTTCTAGGCCCACTTGAGGTGGAGGCATATCCTAACTCAGACAGCTGCTGGCTGCTGAGACTGACAAACCCAATGTCAGCAGGTAAAATGGCACAATCCCAAGATTGGAATGCAACATGGCAGATTACTGGTTCAAGTTCAGAAATAATCAAGATCAGCAGGTAAAAAGTGCAATGTTGGCTCATAGGTTGCAAAGACAACAGTTTCAAGAGTGTTAAGCAATGTGACAGGTCACTGATTCAGCTCCAATACAGAGATGATTATAAGCTAGATGAAGGATCCAGAGCCAACAGAAAACTGAGAATTTTCCCAAGATGTCCATATATGTATTTGAAGCAGGCCACATCCCTGAGGAAACTCCCTTTCAACTGAGTGCTTTCTCATAACATATCACACCATGGAAGTGAGTATGTTATATCAGATCTTATGGGAAAGACCAAACCACTGATGGTTGAGCCACTCAAAATTATAGTCCAGCTAATTTGACACATAATTTTAACTATCAAAGTTCCCATTTCCCAAAAGAAACACACGTGCATGTATTTGTTTATATACACTTTGACACATACATTGACACACAGATCCTCAAATAGAGGAGCTTAAATTTACAAGTTGGTAATTAAAATTGACAACCTTGGTCTGGTGTCCAAGTAGAGTTATGTGTACTCTGCAAAAAGGACATAGAAGAAGCATCGACTGACCTCCTCCAACTTCACAAAAGGGAGAGAGAACCACCATCAACAGCTTAAGGCTTATTCCTATGAGGCCAAGCATACTGTCTTCCTTCAAATCTTTTTATCAATTCTAACATCAACAGTCCCTCCCACAGCAGTCACTACTTCTTTGTTGGGTTTGATAATTCACTGCAATGGCCACGCAGAACTCACAGACTAAACTCACAATTGTGGGATTTATTAGGGGAGTAGCAGGTTACAATTCAGTTTCAGGAACACGCTCAGGATGCAATTCTTCAATCAGGGCAGTCTCCTGTCTGCTATGCCCTCAGGCATGCATCTCTGGCCCTTGGCTTCTCAGCTGGGCCTCTGCCCTGCTCAGGCAGGTGTTACAAAGCTCTTTTGGCTCTGCCAATAGGTATACCTAGGTGCATCCCATTCTGCTAACAAATGTCCCGCCAAAGCACACTCAGGTTCTTCGCTCCATGGGCTGACTTGGTTGCCTCTCTGTCTTGTGCGTCTTGGCTCCACTGCCACTGTCTACTGGCCAGGCATCTCAGCTGGGGTGTCTTTTTTGGGGCATCATTGCCAAAGGAGGTCCAGCACAGAGATCTCTGGTCCAAAGATGTGCTATACTCCAACTCCAGCTCTTCTTTCTCGATGGCAGTGAGATCTTCTTTTCTGTATCTAGGCAGGCTCATTTTAAGCCTAGCAGAATGAAAAAAACCAACCAATCTCATATTAGAGTCCCATATACCTTATTTTCATGGCCCCACCCCCACAAAGGTGCTTTGTACCTTATTTACATTACTCACAAGCTAGCCAATTCCACTGGTAGGACATAAGCACATCGCATTTACATAGTCCCACTTGGTAATCTGGTGGGACTGACAAAGACTATGGTTAGAAAAGCCATACCAAGTAATTCACCGCACCACAACACTAATTGATTCTACTTCATTTCTTTACAATACCTAGAGAGGAAATGGGGAGCTCTGGTAGCATAGTGGCTAAGACACTTGCCTGCTAACCAGACGGCTGGCGGTTCAAACCCACCAGCCACTCCTCGGAAGGAAGGTTGGGCAATCCTACTTCCGTAGTGATACTGCCTCGGAAACTCAAGGGAGGGGTCACTATGAGTCAGGGCTGACTTGACGGAACATAACAACAACAACAACAGAGAGGAAAGAATGGAGGGGGCTGATATACTGAATATCTCTCCAAATACTTTTTGTTGCATTAATTTCAATTTCCCATCTGTTGCTGATTGATACAGTGACCTAAATCATCATCCAGTACTTCTATTAGGAATATTTTAAGCAGAAAGGATATATTTTATGAAGGCCAAAGATTTTAATCCATTTTAAAAGGTAATTGATTTAGAATAGAGCCTGCTTAAGCCCAATGAGTGACTCATTTTGTAGTTACATCCAATACACATTCTGTGAAAGAATAGTCCAACCCATTCTCAACATTTGATTCACTCCCTGTGTTTTGTGCTCCAGTAATATCATTCATCCACTTTCAATTATAGAAAAGTAGGTTTCAATACAGATTAGCTTGGACTATATTCCTTTAATAAAGCTTTCAGAAATTATTTCTTTTAATATTTCAAATTATCATAAAAATAAAAAATTGGCTGAGTAGTAGTCTGTTGTTTATAATGAAAATTAAGGTCTCAGGGGAATCATATACTCAATAGCACTCAAGTAGGTTATTGAAAAATAATATTGTTATTGCAATAGCAAATACAGTCATCTACCTAAATATCTCATCTCATATGAAATACACACAGCATTTTATATTATAGTTTACACATGTACATTATTTTCTCCCTCAGCAGACAAACACAGTAAGCAGCTAAAGCTAAAAGCTTTGTTATACATGTGTACATAAATATGCATTATTTGATGTGTGTTAAAGAATCATGTTTTCGTGTAAAGATATAAGTGCACTATTCAGCAGAAATGTTCCTCTCACTCCTAGACTACATAAGATATTTGGTTTCCTGTGGAAGGCCTTTTTTTCAGCCAGTTTGTTGGAGTCTTTCTAAAAACAATCAAAATGAAATTAGAAGTTGAAACATTTTAGTATCTCTTTGAACTTAAGCATTGCTGAAGTACTTAGAAATCTGTGCATTCACTGGATCTCTTGTGAGACTTTGTAGAGTGTTGGTCTTTAGTTACTTTTTCATTAGTAATAAACTTTCCAGTGTAATGGCAATTATTTATTTTATTAATTTTGTTATGTGTTAAGTGAACTACTAACCTACAGTATGAAGTCTATTCATATTTAACCTTTTGTTCAATTTCAGCAGAAACATATAGACACACATCATAAAAAAATAGATAAATAACTGACTGTTGTTGTGAGGTCCCATCTAGTCAGCTTCTACTCATAGAGACCCCATGTACAACAGAATGAAACATGGCTCAGTCCTGTGCCACCCTCACAATCCTTGCTGTACCTAAGCCCATCCTTGCAGCCACTGTGTCAATTCATCTACTTGAGAGCCTTCCCCTTTTTTGCTGACCCTCCACTTTACCAAGAATGATATACTTCTTCAGGGAATGGTCCATTCTGACAACATGACCAAAATGGGTGAGACAAAATCTGGCCATTGTCTCTTCCAAGGAGCTTTCTGGCTGCACTACTTCCGTACAGATTTGTTTATTCACTGTGGAAGTAGATTGACTTACATTTCTACTGAGGAGTGCCTGGTGGGTTTGAACCACCAGCCTCTTGTTAATAGTCAAGTGCCTTAGGCACTATGCTACCAGAACTCCCTCCTCTCTCATTAGGTCTTCCTTATTCATTGTTCAGCTTTCTTGTGCAAATGAGGATACTGAAAATACCATGGCTTGGGTTGGGTTCACCTTAGTCTTCAAAGAGATATCTTTGCTCTTCAGCACTTTAAAGAGGTCTTCTGTAGCAGATATGCCCAGTGCAATATGGCATCTGATTTCTTGACAGCCGCTTGCATTGATATGGATTGTGGAAACAAACCATATAAAATCTTTGACATCTTCAATCTTTTCTTCATTTATGGTGATGCTGTGTATTGGTCCAGTTGTGAGATTTTATTATTATTATTATTATTATGCTGAAAACATACACAAGAAGACATTTGCCACCTTAACGACTTCTTCATTTACAGGTCAGGGACATTGATGACATTTTTCATGTTGTCCCATCATTATTGCTATCCTTTTTCAAAGTATCCTGCCACTATTAGCATAAATAATGACTGCCAACAAAAGCATCTCCTTTCCCCTTCCCTCCTACCCCTTTAACCACTTAAAAAAAAAAAAAACAAAAAAACAACCTCACTGCTGTCAATCAGTTTGACTCATTGTGATGTCTACTTGCGTTTCCAATGTGGTATCTCTATGGATAGTCTTTGTTCCGGAGTGGCTGCTGGATTTGAACTGCCAGCCTTCTGGTTAGCAGTCAATTGCCTTAAAGACTAAGCCACCAAAGCTCATATACATATATTCATACACACACACACACACACACACACACACACACACATATATATATATATATATATATATATATATATATATATATATATATATATATATTTTAGGTGTATATATATATACACCTAAAAACCAAACTCCCTGTTGTTGAGGCAATTTACTTCAAAACCACTGGCCACTCCTCGGAAGGAAGACTGGGCAATTTCCTTCCACAGAGATACTGGCTCAGAACCCAAGAAGGGGATTTAGGAGTTGGAACCTACTTGATAGCAGTGAGTTTGGTTTAGTTTTAATGACTGATTGATTATCAGGAACATTTTTCATGTGTTTGTTGGCTGTCTGAATATCTTTTTTGGTGAAGTGTCTGTTCATGTCTTCTGCCCATTTTTGAATTGGATTATTTGTCGTTTTGATATTGAGGTATTGGAATTTTCTATCAATTTTAGAGAAAAATCCTTTCTCTGATACGTAGTTGCCGAATATTTTCTCCTATTCTGTAGGTTCTATTTTTACTCTTTTGGAGGAGTATTTTGATGCACATAAGAATTTAATTTTTAGAAAGATGCAATCACATAATATATCTTCTACTGTTTGTACATCTTGGGTTATGCTTGATAATCTTTATGTCATAAATTATGACCCCTAAGCTTGCCCTTATTTATTTATTTATTTATTTATTTAAATGAACTTCATAATTTTAGGCTTCACATTTAATTACTTGATCCACCTGGAGTTAGTTTTTGTGTGTCCTGTGAGGTATGGATCTTGTTTCATTTTTCTGCAAACTGCATTTTTTCAGTATTGCCAGCATTATTTGTAAAAGAGACTATCTCCTTCATTTAATGGATTTTGTCCCTTTGTCAAAGGGCAGCTGACCATAGGTTGATGGACCTATTTCTGAGTTATCAATTCTGTTCCACTGGTCAAAGTGTCTGCTGTTGTACCAATACCAGACTGTTTTAACAACTGTGACTGTGAAGTAGGTTTTGAGATTTGGGAATGTGAGACCTCCTACTTTGTTCTTCTTCTTCAGTAGTTCATTGTTTATCTGAGTCCTCTTTCCTTTCCATATAAAATTAATAATTGATTTTTCCATGTCTTCAAGGAATGCTATTCCCATTCTGTGAGATCACCTTTCTTTGAAATGGGTACAAATATGAATGTCTTCCAGTCAATTGGCCAGGTAGCTGTCTTCCAAATCTCTTAGCATATCTGAGTAAGTGCCTCCAGTAGACCATCTGAGGACTGCTAAAAGAACTAACAAATCTGTCCTGGAGGAAGTGCAGCCAGGATGCTCCTTGGAAGCGAGAATGGCTAGACTTTGGCTCACCTACTTTGGTCATGTAATCAGAAGGGACCATTCCTTGGAAAAGGATGTCATGCTTATAAGGTGGAGGGTCAATGAAAGTTGGGAATGTCCTCAATGAGATGGATTGGCACAGTTGCTGCAGTGATAGGTTCAAGTATAGCAAGGATCACAGAGCTGGAGTGGGAGGGACTCGGCAGTGTTTCATTCTGCTGTATATAGGGTTGCTATGAGTCAAAGATGACTTGATGGCACCTAACAACAACAACAACAACAAAGAATGCTGATGGAATCTGGATCAGGATTGCATTAAATATATATATTGCTTTGGGTAGTATTGACATCTTCATAATACCTGGTGTGAACCCCACTTGGTCATAGTGACTTCTATTTGTTTGTTTATTTGTTTATGTTGTTGGAGTGTATTGGCTAAGATTTTTTGAAGATTTTCACACCTATATTCATGAAGGATATTGGTCTGTAATTTTCATTTCTAGTGGTTTCTATGCATAGTTTTGTTATCAGGGTTATTCCTGCCTCATAAAATGAATTAGGGAGGATTCCATCCTTTTCTATGTTCTGAAATAGTTTGCATAGGATTTGTGTCAGCTCTTCTTTAAATGATTGGTAGAATTCTCCAGCAAAATTATCTGATCTTTTCTTTAGTTCGTAATTTTTTTATGACCCATTCAATTCCTTCTTTTATTATGGGTCTGTTCAAGTTTTCTATTTCAGTCTGTGTTAGTTTAGATAAGTAGAGTGTTTCTAGAAATCAGTCCATTTCTTCTAGCCTTTCAAATTTGTTGGAGTACAGCTCTTCATAGTGTCCTGATATTATTCTTTTTATTTCTGTTGGTTCTGTTGTGATGTCATCCCTTTCATTTGTTATTCATATTATTTGCATCTTCTTTTCCTGCTGCCTTGGCAGGTAGAGCCCACTCCCAGGTCGCAGGTCAAGCAAGAATGCTACCCATACACTCTCAAAACAACTGTGCTGGCTGCTTGCAAGCAACCAAAGAGGGGACATCCTCAGGACAGCAACTGCAGTCCATTAGTCTACCTGTTCCCTTCCTCACTGTTCTCCCTTCTGGTAGTTATGTACCAATACAGTCCTTCCCAATGCAACCTTGGTTACCAGGACCAATTTTTAAGTTACTGTAGTGATATATTTAAAATGGTTGTGCCTTTAGGACAGCCAGCAGTCCATAGCTCCCTCTGTCTCCATACTCACAGTTTCATTCTGGTTCTTCTACTAGTTGATATTTAATCCACTTCTTTATCGTCTTCAAAGCTCGGGGTTCCAGGATCCTATCAGTTTTAATTGGTTTCTCAAGGCTTTGTTGCAGAGGATCTGTGTAACTTGTCTGCCTCTTTTACCATCTTGTTTGAACTCTACAGGATTTTCATTTTCTTTATTTTGAGGTGGAATTTATACTGAAGACTCTTGCCTTTAATCTTCATCAACAAGTGCTTCAAGTCACATTCACTTTCAGTAACTATCTGACCATAGATCCTACAAAAAAGAATTTTCACTAAAAGGATAGCTACAAGTTCATTTAAACCTTTTTATGTATGTAATTTTTAAATCCTATGTACTCTATATTCACCAAAGAGAATTAGTAGAATGTATAACTCATTCTTCAGTTTTGCTCTCCAGATTTGTGGCTGCAAGACATAATAAAATACATAATTTTTGCAGAAGAAAACATTAACACTTGCGTGAAGGAATATATTTATTAATTAAGCTATTTTTGTTCTTTTGGATCTTATTAATCTAATACAAATACAGAGACATGTGTTCTGATAAGGTGTATTGTTACATAATGATATCATGGATTTGCACGTAAGCAAATACAGAGAAGAATGGCAGTGGCCTCAGGCAATGAAGCTGAGTTAGGGGAAACAGATATAGTCTTAATAATTTATTATGTGTCATATTATGATATGGACTTTTTTTCATGTGCTTGTTCCTCACTCCAATGAAAATTGTTTGTTCTTCAGAAGCTCCCAATTTGTTTCCAACTCATAGAGACCCTATGTACAATAGAATGAAACACTGCTCAGTCCTTCCCCATCCTGAAAAACATTGCTATTCTTGAGCCCATTGTTTTAGCCACTGTGTCAATCCATCTCCTTGAGCTATCCCCTTCTTCACTGACCCTCTGTTTTCCCATATGACATCCTTCTCCAGGGACTGGTCCCTCTTGACAATATGACCAAGAACCAGAGAGTAAATCTAGCCATTCTTGTGTCTAAGGAACATTCTAAATGTACTCCTTTTGTGGTAGATTTGTTCATTCTTCTGGAAGTCCATAGTATATTTAATATTCTTCTCCAACACAATCCAGATGCATCAATTCTTCTGCAGTCTTTCATACTCATTATCCAGCTGTCACATACATATGAAGCTACTGAAAAGACAATAGCTTGGATCAGGCACCTTAGTTTTCAAAGTGACATCTTTGGTCTTTAATATTTTAAAGAAGTCTTTTGTAACATATTTGCCTAAGGCAATATATATCCCTTGATTTCTTGACTGCTGCTTCCATAGGCTTTGATAGTGGACCCAAGTAAAATGAAATCCCGGACAACTTCAGTGTATTCATTTATCATGATGTTGTGTACAGGTCCATTTGTGAGGATTTCTGTTTTCCTTGTGTGAGGTGGAATCCACACTGAAATCTGTGGTTTTTGATCCTCAATAAGTGCTTCAAGTATTCTCCACTTTTAGCAAGCAAGGTTGTGTCATCTTCATATCATGGAGGGTTAAAGAGTTTTCCTCCAATCCTGATGTCTTATAGTTCACCTTCTTGGATTATTTGCTCAGCATATAGATTGAATAAGTATGATGAAAAGATATCACCATTACACACTTTTCCTAATTTAAACCTTGCTGTATCCCTTTATTTGTTCGATTGGCTGCCTCTTGGTCTATTCACAATGAAATGTTCAGGAAATCTCATTCATTACAAAGTTATCTATAATATATTAGGATCCACACAGTCAAACGCCTTTCCAAAATCAATAAAACAGATAAATATCTGTCTAGTAACTTTTGCCTTTAGCCCATCTGACATTAACAATGATATCCCTCACTCCATGTCCTCTTCTGAATCTGGCTTGAATTTCTGGCAGTTCCTTGTCAATGTAAATCTCAAACTATTGTTGAATTATTTTCACAAATTTTTACCTGTGTATGATATTAATAATACTGTTTGGTAATTTCTGCATGCTGTTGGATCATCTTTCTTTAGAATGGGAAGAAATATCAATCTCTAATTTTGAGTTTTGCCAGTGTAAATAGTAACCTCTGAAAGAGTCGTTTTTTGTTTTTTTTTTTTCCACCACAGTTTTCTTGATGCTGAAAACTATGTCACTGGTATTTCAAATAGCAGCATGGTCACAAATAGTGCACAGGTTTCTGGAGAACTTCAAGATTAAGACAGACTAGGAACAAGGACCTGACAATCTATTTAAAAAAAAAAAGTAAGTGAAAACCTTATGAATAGCAGTTGAATATTATCTGATAGTGCTGGAAGATGAGCTCCTCAGTTCAGAAAACACTCAAAATAACACTGAGGAAGAACTACCTCTTCAAAATAGACTTGATTTTAAAGACATATGAAGTAAAACTTTTGGTATTTTCATTTGCTGGTGTGGAACAACTCAAAATAAAAAGAAAGAGCTGAAAACATGCATTAACAATCAGAATGTGAAATGTACAAAATAAGAATATAGAAAAACAGCAAGTGGCCAAAAATGAAAGAGGATGCATAAAGATCAATACCTTATGTATTAGTGAGCTGAAATGGACTGATAATTTGGCATTTTTAATAGGATAATCATATGATCTACTATACTGAGAATGACAAATTAAGGACAGATGATGTCACATTCAATGTCAAACAGAATATTTCAAGAACTATCTTGCAGTAGAGTGCTGTTGGTGACAGGATAATATCTATAAATTTACAAGGAAGACCAGTTAATGAGAAAGTTACTCAAATTTATACACTAATCTTTAATACTAAAGATGAAGGAATCAAAGATGTTTGCTAACTTTAGTTCAAGTTAATGAAACATGCATTCAAAATTCATTGATAATTACTGGTGATTGGAATGTGAAAGTTAGAGAATAAGGTTTAGTAGTTGAAAATATGGAGATAAAAATCATACTGGGGATTACATGATAGAATTTTGCAAGACCAGGAACCTACTCATTGCAAATAGTTTTTTTTGCAACAACATAGACTTTGACTATACACATGGACCTCACTAGATAGAATACACAGGAATCAAAACAACTACATTTATGTAAAGAGACAATGAAGAAACTTAATATCAATAATGAGAACATGTACAAGGGCCTATACTGGAAAAGACCATTACTTGCTCATATTAAATTTAAGATGAAACAGAAGAAAATTAAAACAAGTTGATAAGAGCCAAAGCATGATTTTGAGTATACCCCCCTCTGCCTTAAACTTAGACATCATCTCAAGAATAGATTCAACACATTGAATACTGACCAAAGATTAGGGGAAATGAGGGATGACATCAAGGATATTACACATGTGGAAAACAAAAGATCATTAACAGACAGGAAAGGATGAAAAGACCAAAATGGCGATCAGAAGGGACTATGAAACTTACTTTTGAACATACTCTAGCTACAGTGAATGGAAGGATTGAAGTAAAACAGCAGAGCAGAAGATTTTAAAGTGTGGCTCAAGAAGACAAAGTAAAGTGTTATAACAAAATTTACAAAGATTTGGAGTTTGAAAGCTAAAGGAGAAGAATACACTCTGTATTTCTAAAGGTGAAAGAACTGCAGAATATGTGCAAATCTCTAGTTAAAATATTGAATGGTAATATATTGAGCAATGCAGGAAACATCAAAAGAGGATGACAGGAATACAGAGTCACTGTACCATAAAGAATCAGGCAATGTTTAACCATTTCTAGAGGTAATGTCTTGAGCCCCAGGCTTACAGGTGAGGAGAGACAATGCAGGGATGTCAGAGTAGCAGGCCAGAAGAGCAGGGAAAGGGATAAAAGCCTTGCACCCGGACAGAAGAGCAATCAGCCAAAGGGATTAGGTGAGGAGGGGAAACTCAGGCCGTCCAGAGTAGCAAGCCGGAAGAGCAGGAAAAAGGGGATAAAAGCCTTGAACCCAGACAGAAGAGCAGTCAGCCCGAGGGTTACAGGTGAGGAGTGACAA
>NW_006921938.1:1891207-1903000 GCF_000298275.1 Orycteropus afer afer
GGAGGAAGTGCAGCCAGAATGCTGCTTGGAAGTAAGAATGGCCAGACCTTGTCTCACCTATTTTGGTCATGTTGTAAGGAGGGACCATTCCCTGGAGAAGGATGTCATGCTTGGTAGGGTGGAGGGTCGTCGAAAGAGGGGGAGGCCTTCAACGAGATGGATTGATATGGTAGCTGCAATGATGAGCTCAAGTATAGCAGGGATTGTGGGGCTGGCACAGGATCGGGCATTGTTTCGTTCTGCTGCGCATGGGGTCGCTATGAGTCGGAAACGACTCGACGGCACTTAACAACAACAACAACAGAGGTAAAATATTATGAAGGACTGATGCTGTTGAAGAAGGTGGTCCAAAGAGTACAAAAAAGAACAATTATCCTATAGTTTATGGACTACTATTTGAGATTTTTTAACAAACAGATATAATGTAGGAAGCACTTACTGTCTAAACCAAGAAATTTGGAATATAGCTACATGGCCAATGCAATGGAAGTTATTCATATTTGCATATACTCCAAAGAGAGATGATCTAAAGGCAAACAAAAATATTGAGTAATATCATTTATCATATGCAAGTAAAATTTTGCTGAAAACAACTCAAAAAATAGTTGCATCAGTACATAGAAAGTTCACATGCAGAAATTCAAGTCACATTCAGAAGAGAATGTGGAATGAGGTATATCACTGCTGATGTTAGATGGATCTTGGTTGAATGCAGAAATTACCTTATCAGAAAGATGTTTACCTATACTTTGACTATGTAAAGGCATTTGACTGTGTGGATCCTAACAAATTATGGATAACTGTACAAAGAATGGGAATACGAGAGTGCTTAACCATGCTTATGGTAAAACCATACATAGACTAAGAGGTAGTTTCTCAAATAGAACAAAGGGATACTGCATGATTAAAATCAGAAAAGATGAATGCCAAGGTTGTGTCTTTTCATCATACTTATTCAGTGTGCATGCTGAGCAAATAATCTGAGAATCTTCAGTATATGAAGAAGAATTTGGCATCAGGGCTGGAGGAAGACTCATTAATATCTTGTGACATTCTTGCTTAAAGGGAAGAAGGTTTGAAGTACTTATTGATGAGGAACAAAAACTGCAGCCTTCAGTGTAGTTCACATCTCCACATAAAGAAAACAAAAGCTCTTGTAACTGGACCAATAGGTAATATCATGATAAATTGTGAAAATATTGTAGTTATCAGGATTTTATTTAACCTGCATCCATAATTGTGGTGGATAACTTTCTGTGTCATCTTGGCTGGGCCTGGTTGAGTGGCTGGGTAGCTGAACAGTTATTCTCCATGGTGAGATTGGTATTTAACTCCATGTTGGAATCTATTGGAGCAGCTGAGTAGTTGCTTTGAGTATGTGGTCTGCTTCTCATATATAAGAAACAGCTTTGGGTGTGGTTTCTAACTTATGACATGCTTGAACCCTGCATGTAGTTGTGTCATTGTTCAGCAGCCTGCCATGCTCTGTTGACCTTGAGACTTTCAATGGACTTGAATCAATGTCCTGCCATGTGTTTGGTAACATAGGGACTATGCTTGTTTACTTGTCAACCTTGGGCTTGTCAGCCTCAGCAGCCAGCAGCTGTCTGAGTGAAGAAAAGCTTGTAGCTTCAATGGGCCAGAAACAGGAGACAGAGCTGAAGCTCAAGACTGAGGGGCTTTCACCCAGCCCCTACAGCCTGACCCTTTGAACTTGGACTTAAAGCCTCAAAACTGTGAGAGAATAAACTCCTGTTTGTTCAAGCCATCTCATCTGTGGTACATTCTTGTCAAAGTGACACAGAGGCAACCAAAACAAGAATCAACACCCATGGAAGCATCAGTTAATAAATTAAATGATATATTTCATTTAGCAAGCCAGCTGCAAAAGAGTTTTGAAAGTGTAAAAAATCCAAGATAACACTTTGAGGACTTCACCTCCTATACATATAAAAGGTGTCCTATGAATAAGGAATATCCAGAAATAGTTGATGCTTTTAGAATTATAGTGTTTGGCAAGAATATTGAATATACCATGTACTGCCAGAAGAATGATTAAATTTGTCTTGGAAGAAGTACAGCCAGAATGCTTGTTAGAAGCGAGGATGGTGAGACACCATCTCACATATTTTGGACATGTTTCAGGAGAGACCAATCCCCAGAGAAGGACACTTTCCTTGGTAAAGTGGAGCACCAATCAAAAAGAATACTCTGAAGAAGGTATCTGACATAGTGGCTGCAACATTGGGCTCAAACACAGAAAAGATTGTGTGGATGCAGATGTGGATATGATTCTTTCTTTCTTTCTTTCTTTTTTTTTTTTTCCTTTTCTTTTTTTTGTATATAAGATCCCTCCAAGTCAGAACCAACTTAAGTTCATGCTGCAACACCAATTGGAAATATTTACTTCTTCATGTATTGTCTCCTCACTTAGCTCTTCAATTTTGATTCCTGGGTATATTTCGTCAACCATTTGATAACTCATTAATTTTCTGTATAGATGATGGTAGTCATATGGTATTAATAGACAGTTGTATATACATATTTTTAACTTTTCAAATATTACACAGCTTACCTTTATAAATTGTAGATGGATAAACCTCTTATCTTTTGGACTTTTATATATCAAATATAAATAAAACATTTTGAACAATATTATGTTATATGCCACCACGTGATAAATAACAGCACAATTTGTTAAATTATTTTGGTGTTTTCTAGTTATTGGTTGGGAACTCTGGTAGCATAGTGGCTAAGGCACTTGACTGCTAACCAGAAGGCTGGTGGTTCAAACCCACCAGCTGCTCCTTGGAAGGAAGATGGGGCAATCTACTTCTGTAGTGATACTGCCTCAGAAACCCAAGGAGGGGTCATTATGAGTTGGGTCCGACTTGACGGCACATAACAACAACAACAGTTATTGGTGGCTCCTGGCAACCTTTAAATGTTTTGGTTTGCAGCTCCACCTAGGAGCTGTGGTAGCATAGTGCTTAAAGCACTTAACTGCTAACAGTAGGCTGGCAGTTCAAACCCACCAGCCACTCCTCAGAAGTAAGACTGGGCAATCTACTTCCATAGTGGTACTGCCTATACAACCCCAGGAGGGGTCACTATGAGTCAGGGCTGACTCGATGGCACATAACAACAACAACAGCAACAGCTGCACCACTAAAATCTCTTCCTGTGTTTTCATAAGTCTTCTTTCCTCTGTTTCTCTTTGCCAATGGGTGTCTCTGTATGTCCTCACCTCTTCTGATAAAGCATCAACCATTAGATTTAGGATCCACTCTAATCCAGCATGATTTCATTTAAACCAATTGCATCTGAAAAGAAATAATTAAGGAAAAAAGATTCTTCCCTGGAGCCTTCTGAGGGAACAAAACTCTGGCTACATTTTGATTTCTGCCTTCAGAGTTATGAGAAAAAATATCTGTTGTTTAAATATACCCAATTTAGGGTGATTTGTTACTGCAGTCCTAGAAAACTAACACAGATACAATTATGTTAAATAACACATGTTAAGGTTACAGGTTCACATCCTACTGCATGACATATATTTTTGTACAAATCTGCTTATATATATTATTTATGAGTTAAACAATTACTTGAAATAATTTTTCAAACACAGCACTTTTTTAGCAGAAAATGAATACATATATGTTGTGTTAAGAAGCCAAACAAACTATTTTTTGTTTATTTTAAAGATTTTATACATGTACTGTGGCAAACAATATTTTTAAAATGCAGGCATACTTTGAAGATACTGTTAGTTCAGTTTGAAACTACCACAATAAAGTTGCAATAAAGCAAGTCACACAAATTTTTTGGCTTTTCTGTTCATACTAAAAATATGTTTACATTATAGTATAGTCTAGTAAGTGTGCTATAGGAGTTTGAAGAAGTTTGAAATGTGAGTGTTACCAAAATGTGACATAGAGACATGAAGTGAGCATGTGATATTAGAAAATGGTAGCTATAGACTTGCTCTTTTTTTTTTTTTTTTTCTTTTATGGACTTGCTTGATGCAGGGTTGTCACAAACTTAAAATTTGTAAAAATGGGTTATGTGGGAAGTGCATTAGCATGAAATATGCTGTATTAAATTACCTTTAAAGACATTTAATGTTTTGCCTAATTTGGTATATTATTGGATTTACTAATATGGACTAATTCCTGAGTTGCAAAAATAATGTATTATGATTACATTTAGAATCACCACCATTCTTTCTTGTGAAAAATCATTTAGTGTTTTGATTTTTTGATCCATTTTGCCAGTTTTGATATTCAGTTTTGATAATATCAAAACATGAAATGGGCAACTTTCCATGTAAATTTCTTCTCTGGAACAGCAAGATAATGATCTATGCCATGAAAATTAATGGAACTTTGCCCTGGTTCCATATTGGCTGGTTGCCTAACTTGGATATAGTTCTTTGAAAGCTTTTCCAATTTCTTCATCCATTATTAATTCTGTTTAAATGTTCCCTTTTTTATAATTAAATTTTGGTAATTAACATTTGATGGCAGTGATATTGGGTTTGAGTTTCACATTCATATAACAGTGTTGTACTCTGTATTTTGCTATTTTTTATGATCATAAAATTCTTCTGGCTCTGATTTTATTACATTAATAACCTCTCATTTTGTTAATGTTACTGTATATAGTTATCAGGAAAAACCTGGCAACCTGCTACCATTATGTATGGTTTGGCTATGTATTAGGCTTTATTCACTCGGTGCACAATTTGAGTACTTATGATAACATGCAATGAGGAAATTACAGAAGAATTTTCATCTTCCTTCCATTGGATGAACCTACTTCCATCCTTTGCCTTTCCAAATTAACTGTTTTGCCTCTATCCCTTCTACTCACTGTGACAATGAAACCATTTCTTAGGAATAACTAGTATAATCATTCCCTTAACAGTAAGTGATTGCTTGTATTACTTACTATTTCTTACTTTATTCATTTACTATTGATATTTGTTGTTAAACTACCATTTCCAGTATTAGTGTGTAGGTGGGGGGGAGCACAGTAAAATCCAAAACAATTTAACCATGTATTTAACCGTGTTAAGAGTTATTTTTTCATTTTTTTCAGAATTTTCAGTGTAGCCCCCCATTTTTTCTTCTGAATTATTGTTATTTTTAGTTTTGTCAGGACCTGTTTAGAAAAGGAATAAATGCTCAAGCTTACCATGCACATACTGTTATAGGCTGAATACCTCCTTAGATTTTTAGATTTTGATACATTTACGTTCTTTTTCCCAATTCTGCAGTCTGTGGAAATGTAGTTTTCTCAGATATTTACATAATCTTAGATAGTCTAGAAATTTTTTATCCACTATAACTTTACAGAACTTTTTCTGTGATTAGTATGTGATGCTCACACAGTCCTCATTCCAAATTAAGAAATAATTTATCCCAATGATCATGTCTATGATACACTAGAGACGTTTATTAGTGATGATGCCAAGAAGAATGACGGGCTATGGTATGCTACACTTAGCCTCTCTAACCCTCTCTTTGCTCATCTCCTTTCAATTCCCTTCCTTTACTCACACCACTCATCTCCAAGAGAAAGGTGTTTTTTATGTATATGTTGTAGACCACACGGTACCCACCCTGGTATTATTCACGTAAGCAAGTTGTTGTTGTTGTTACATGTCCTTGAGTCATCTCCAACTCATAGCCACCTTATATGTACAACAGAACAAAACAATGCCCAGTCATGTGCCAGCCTCATGATACCTAGTGTGTATACCTGAGCCCATCACTGAAGCCACTGTGGCAATCCGTCTTGTTGATGGCCTTCCCCTTTTTCATTTGACTGCTAACCAGAAGGCTGGCAGTTCAAATCCACCAACCACTACTCAGAAGAAAGATTGGGAAATGTACTTCTGTGGAGATATCACCTCGGAAACCCAAGGAGGGGTCACTGTGAGTCGGATCCAACTCAATGGCAGTGAGTTTGCTTTTTTGGTTTGGTCCACTTTACCAAGCATGATATCCTTCTCCAAAGTATGGTCCCTTCTGACAACCAAAGTAGGTGAAATGAAGTCTGGCAATTCCCCATTCCAAGGAGCATCCAGCTGCACTTCCTCCAGGACAGATTTGTTGATTCTTTTAGAAGTGCAAGGTACTTTCAGAATTCTTTGTCAACACCACAACTTAAAAGCATCAACTCTTCTTTGGTCTTCCTTATTCATTGTCCAGCTCTCACAAGCATGTGAGACAATTGAAAATACCATGGTTTGGGTTAGGTATTCTTCAAGGAGATATCTTTACTCTTTAGCACTTGAAGAGGTCTTTTGTGATGGATGTGCCCAATGCAATACATCTTTTAATGTGTTGACTGCTGCTTCCATTGACATTGTCTGTAGAACCAAGTAATATGAAGTTTTGGGCAACTTCAATCTTTTCTCCATTTATCTTGATGCTACTTATTGGTCCAGTTGTGAGGACTTTTGCTTTATTTTTATTGAGGTGTAATCCATACTGCAGAATGTAGTATTTAATCTTCATTAGTAAGTGCTCCAAGTCATCCTCACTTTCTGCAAGCAATGTTGTGTCATTTATGTATCTCAGATTATTAATGAACTTTCCTCCAATCCTGATGCCACATTCTTCTTCATATAGTCCAGCTTCTCAGATTACCTGCTCAGCATTATAAATATGGTGAAGGGATACAACTCTGACACACTCCTTCCTGATTTTAATCCATGCAGTACCCCCCTATTCTATTGAAATGACAGCCTCCTGGTCTAAGTTCAGGTTCCTCATAAGCACAATTAAATGTTCTGGAGTTCTCATTCTTCTCAATGTTATCCACAAATTGTTATGATCCACACAATCAAATAGCTTTGCATAGTCAATAAAACACAAGTAAACAACTTTCTGGCATTATTTTTTTTTCAACCAAGATCCATCTGGCATCAGCTATGATATCCCTCACTCCACGTCCCCTTTTGGATCCAGCTTTCATTTCTGGAAGCTTCCTGTAAATATACTGCTGCAACCATTTTTGCATTATCTTCAATAAGATTTTACTTGCATGTGATATCAATGATATTGTTTGATAATTTCCACATAAAGCAAGTAGTGGACAAATAATAAATTAGATTTAAATCTATGCTAAATGAATGAATAGATGAATGCAATGGAATGATCTCCAGTCAAAATGGAAAAGTTCTGAATCCAAGCTAAAATATGAATTAACAAATATTCAGACTGCTCATAGTCTAATGTATTAGAAAGGAAGATTAAAAATATACTTCAGTTAAGATTTACCTAGAGAAATAATAGCAATAAAGGACATATATTAAAATATTTATTACAAGGAATTGCCTTAGGTGGTATTGATAGCTGGATTATAATCCTGAAATCCATAGGATAGGCTTTCAGGAAGAGCAGGCTGGAACTGTCAAGTATATCTGAAGCTACTCATTATAGGCAAAATTTCTTCTGCTGCTGTGGTTTAGGCTTTTCAACTGTTTGAGTAAGGTACACTCAGAATATCTAGGTTAATTTTCCTTACTTAAAGTCAATTTATTATAGATTTTAATCAAATCTATAATACATCTTGAGAAATATCCTGAATTAATGTTTCATTAATAATTGAGAACTGTAGCTTAGCCAAATTGACACATAAATCTGACCATAATATTTCACATGTGTCAAATTTTCACTCATTTATTTCTCCTTCAACTAGATTTAATAAAGACAATACCAAATATCATACTTCCTCCTAGAATGGTACAACTCTACTCAGTATAACCAAAATCATACTAAACTTTTCCCCAACAAAGGATGCAAGAATCTTAGATGAGACTTTTGGCAAATGGGGCAATAGAAAGACAAGCTACACAGACTCTGCAACAAAGAAACAAGAAATCGATTGAAACAAATACAGAAGATAATCCTGAAACACCAATCTTTGAAGGGAAGTTTACAGAAGTGGATTAAATACCAACGAATAGAAGAATCTGAATGAAAACAGTGACTAAGATAACGAATGGAGCTGCAAGTCTCAGCTCTCCTGATGGCTGGACCAATTTGAATATTTACAAGCAGGTTTCTGATCCAAGCAGCAACCTAAAAATAAGCTACACTTGATGAAGACAGCATGGGTAACCACACTGAGACTGATGACTAGAAAAGTGTGATATTCTCCTTATTACCTTTTACCTCATACTGTCTTGGTGAATAGAGGTGTTGTCATCCCCTACTTCCACCCACCTTTGGGACTGGCTGGAATTCCCAGACTTCTGGGTACCCAGACTGAGTACCCTGAAAGAACCAATGTACTCGCCTACCCCCTTTTATTTCTGATTGTTTTTAAGTTTTTCTATTTTCTTATTATTTTTTTTTTTCTTTCCCTTACCTGCTTCTTCTTCCCCACGCCCTTTTCCTGGTTGTCTTATTTTTTCTTACTTTTTCTCTTTGGCTATACCCATCCCCTATTTTTCTTTATGCACTTTTCACATGTTATCTTTATTATTCTTTTTTGCTTGCTCTTTTCTCTTATATTTCTCTCCCAAATTATTTTCCCTCTCTTCTATTTGTCTTTCTCACATCTATTGAATTTTTTAATTTTTTATTTATTGCTTTTCTTCCCCAACACTTGTTGTGCTTTTTAATGCATTTTGTGTTGTTTTTCTTCCTCTTGCTTTGATGTTTTTGGTTTATTTATTTATTTTTGTGGGAGACAGTAACTATGTCCACACAAACAAACCATACTCACACCTCCTGCATCTCCACATACTGAGTGAGGACAACCACTTGCTTCTGTACCAACTGATCACTGATAGGTGGTGGCCAATGCCAGCCCAACTCACTCTCACCTGCTCTTTATGGTCAGCTAACAAAGATCTGTGCATTCACTCTCATGGTCTATCCCACCCATAACAAGCCAGGTGATGACTGCCTATGAGCTGACAACTAGAGAACAGAGGATAACAATAGTGCTGCTCACTCAAATATATCAACACAAAATAAAGCAAAAAAAAAAAAAAAAAAAAAAAACCTGGAAAGATCACACCAATATATAATCACTAATTAAATATCAATTAAATATCAATAAAACAATATCACAATGCCACAGCTACAACTCTCTACACAAAGAAGCAGAGCAATGTAGTACAAACAGAAGCAAAGTAATGTAGTACAAACAAGGAACAGGATACAGACCCAGAAAACTTTCCTTCCCTGAGGATGAAGTGGCATTGAAACTGTCTGATAATGAATTAAAAATATTTACATTTCAGAGTCTTCAATGGATATTGTAATATATCAAGGAAAATACTGACAAAAGTAAGGAAAACACAGAAAAAAATCTGGAACAATATAATATAATGAAAACAATAAAAGAAAAAATTAACAAAATAAAGAAAAAAATAGAAATGATACAAAAACAAAACAAAACAAAACAAAAATAGAAATCCAAAACATTAATACCAAGTTTTCAGAAATAGATTACTCATTGAATGAGCAGTGGAGTAGAACTGAATCAATGAAAGAAAGAATTAGTGAGATTAAAGACAAATAACTCATTGAATCTATCAGAAAAAATCAAAACAAAATGAAGAAAATCTAACATTCATGTGTGATAACATCAAGAGGAATAATTTATATGTGATCTTAATTCCAGAACAAGAAGAGACAAATAAAACCACAGAGAAAATGTTGAACATGGTTTGGAATAGAATTTCCCTAATATGATGAAAGATAAGAAGATATCCATTCATAAATTTCAGTGAACTCCCAACAGGATCATCATTGAAATGTATCATATTCAAACTCACAAAAACCAAAGACAAAGGAAGAATCCAGAAAGCAGCACAGGAAAAATGATAAGTTACCTATAAGAGAAACCAATAAATCTAAGCTCTTATTTCTCAGCAGAAACCATGCAGGTGAGAAGGCAATGGGATGATACATACATATTTGGGGGGGGGGGTTAATGTCAACCAAGAATTATACCCAACAAAATTATTCTGCAAACAGGGTGAAATTAAACATTTCCAAATAAACAGGAATTAAGGAAATTTGTTAAAGCAAAATCAACCTTACAAGAGATTCTAAAGGGAGTCCTTTGGACAGAGAACTGACAAAAGCAGACAACAACCAGTGATTTTTTTGTTGTTGTTGTTGTTAAGTGCCGTCAAGTAGTTTCTGACTCATAGCGATCCCATACACAGCAGAACGAAACACTGCCCAATCCTGCGCCAACCAGTGATTAAGACACATGAAAATGTAACACAGAAACCAACTCAGTTATAGAACTACCTAAAGTAAAATAACCTTACAAGACTTTAAAGAAGGAAATAGATACATCAAGTGGTAACTGAGGACAATTACAAAGCAAAAAACAAAAAAAAAAAGGGGGGGGGAGAAATAGTGTAGGTACAGAACTCCAAATGGAGAGGAAGTTAAGACAACTGTGAAAGAGAACACACCCTCTTAAACTTTGGAAGAAAATAATAAATCACAGAGTAATCTCAAAGAAAAACAATAAACCTTTGCATCAAAATAAAAAAGAAGATAGGTTCAAATATGTAGGAAATAGGAAAACAAGAGCAATAGAAGAAATTAAAATAAATTCATTAAAAAATGAGCTCAGCATAGAAAATTATGAGGAACAAAGAAATCAGCAAAACCATAGAAAAACACATAACAGAATGACAGCAATAAATTAACACATGTCAATAATCACACTGAATGTATATGAATCAAATGTACCAGTCAAGAGATGGAGAGTTACAGAGTGGATAACAAAACATGACCCATCAATATGCTGTCTACAGGAGACTAAACTTAGATACAAACTCAAAAATAGACTAAAATCAAAGATTGGAAATAGATATATCAAGCAAATGGAAATCAAAAATGTTCAGCAGAGGCAGTATTAATTTCTGATAAAATAGACTCTAGGACAAAAATCACCATAAGAGACAAAGAAGGACATTATATAATGATTAAAGTATCAGCTGAACAAGAGGACATAACTGTAATAAATATTTACTCATCCAGTGAAAGACACCCAAAATGCATAACACAGACTTCAACAGAATTGAAAAGACAAGTATATGACTCCACAGAACTGGTAGAAGACATTAATATACTACTATCCCACCAGCCACTCCTTGGAAGGAAGATGGGGCAATCTACTTCTGCAGTGATATTGCCTCAGAAACTCAAAGAGGGATCACTATGAGTCGGGTCTGACTCAATAGCATATAACAACAACAACATCAATGAGAGATAGAACAACTAGAAAGAAACTTAGCAAAGACATAGAAGAACTAAATAATGCAATCAACCAACCTGATCTTACAGACATCTACAGAGCAATTCAGTCAACAAAAGCACAATATACATTCTTTGCCAGTGCATATGGAACATTTCCTGGGATACACCATAAGGTTGGTCACAAAGCCAGCCCCATCAAATTTTAAAGCATCAAAAACCTAAACATAATCTTCTTAGATCACAATGCTATAAAATTAGAAATCATTAATTGGAAGATAGATGGAAAAATATTAATTTTCATGAAAACTGCATGCAATTTGCATGAAAACTGAATAATACCCTAGTTAAAAACTACTGGATAATAGAAGAAATAAAATATGAAATAAAAAAAAAATTCCTTGAGTCAAATGAGAAAACATAACATACTAAAATAATTTTGACACAGTAAAGACAGTGATCAGAAGACAATTTATAGCAATAAATGCACACACAAAAAAATGAAGAGCCAAAATCAATCAATATCTTAACAAAACTTTTCCAACAA
>NW_006921938.1:1906608-1908973 GCF_000298275.1 Orycteropus afer afer
ATTGATACAGTGGCTGCGATGATGGGCTCGAGTATAGCATGGATTGTGGGGCTGGTGCGGGATCGGGCAGTGTTTTGTTCTGCTGTGCATGGGGTCGCTATGAGTCGGAAACGACTTGACGGCACTTAACAACAACAACAACAACAAGACTTAAATGATTTATCAAAAATATAATACATCATGACCAAGTGTGATTCATGCCACCTATCCAAGGATGGTTCAACATTAGAAAAATAATCAACATAATCCATCACCTAATTTAAGTAAAGAAAAAGAAGAATCATATCACTTGATGCAGAAAAGGTATTGGATAAAATCCAACACGCATTCCTGATAAGAATTCTCAGAATAGGAATAGAAAGGAAATTCCTGATATAATACAAGACATATATGCAAAACCAACTGCTAACATTATTCTCAATTATGAGAGACTGAAATCATTCTTTTTGAGAACAGGAACCAGACAAGGATGCCCTCTATCACCACTTGTATTAAAAAATGTGTTAGAAATGCTAGTCAGGGCAGTAAGGGAAGAAAGAGAAATCAAAGTTATCTGTATTTGTAAGGAAGAAATATAATTATCACAATATGCAGAGGAGATGATCCTATACATAGAAAACCCAAGAGACTCAGCAAGAAAACTACTGGAACTACTTGAAGATTTAGCACATTTGCAGGATTCATGATCAACATGCAAAATTCAGTTGAATTTCTCTACATTAGCAAAGAGATTTATGAAAAGACATATCATTTACAATAGCTGGCAAATAGATAAAATACTTGGGAATAAATCTAACTAAGGAGACAAAATACACGTACAAAGGAAATTCCAAAAGACTAATTCAAGAAAGTGTAAGCTATCTATATAAATGGAAGAATATACTATGTTCATGCATAGGAAGACATAACACTGTGAAAATATCAATACTACACAAAGAAATCTGTGTAGTATTCAATAGAATCCTGATCCAGATTCCATCAACATTATCCAAGGACATGGAAAAATCAGTAACTAATTTTATACAGAAAGGAAAAAGCCCTCGGAAAAGCAAAGCACGGATGAAGAACAACAACAAAATATGAGGTTTGACATTTCCAATTTCAAAACCTACTATATAGCCACAGTGGTCTAGCCAGTCTTGTACTGGTAAAACAGACATTGGAACAGAATTGAGAACCCAGAAACAGATCCATTCACTTATGGACAGCTGATATTTGACAAAGCCCTGAAACCCATTAAATGGGGAAAAGATAGTCTAACTGTTGGTGCTGGAAAAACTGGATGTTGATTTGCAGAAAAAATAAAATAAAATCAATACCTCACACCCTATGCAAAAACTAACTCCAGATCTATCAAAGACTTAAATGTAAAACCTAAAACTATAAAGTTCATCAGAGAAAAATTAGGGACAAATTTAGACTACCAAACATAAATAATAATGCATAAACACCAGATCATAAACTAGATGATTGGGATTTTCTGAAAATTAATTTTATGTGCATTAAAACACTTCTCCAAATGAGTGAGAAGAGAATATGCATATTAGGATAAAATAATCAGTAATGACATATCTCACATGGGCCTTATCTCTATAATTTATAGAAAACACCTACACCTCATCATCAGAAAGACAAACAATCCATTTACAAAAATGGGCAGAACACATGAACAGACACTTCAAAAAAGAAGATATTCAGGGGGCCAACAAACACATGATGAAATATTTGTAGTCATTAGCCATTAAACTCACTGCTGTTGAGTCACTTAGACTCATAGTGACTCCTCCTTAGGTTTCTGAGGCAGTATCTCTATGGAAGTAGATTGCTCAATCTTCCTTCTGAGTGGATTGTGGGTTTGAACCACCAGTTTTCTGGTTAGCAGTCAAATGCCTTAGAGATGCCATAATCAAAACAACAATGGGATATCATCTCACCTTAGCCCTAATAGCAAAGTTTAACAAGATAGAAAATCACAAATGCTGGCAAGGAAATGAAGAGATTGGGACTCTCATATATTGCTGGTGGACGGTAAAATTACAAAACCCCTGTGGAAAATGGTATTGTGATTCCTTGTTGTTGTTGTCGTTGTTGTTAAGTGCCATCGAGTCATTTCTGACTCATAGGGACCCCATGCACAGCAGAACGAAACACTGCCCGATCTGGTGCCAGCCCCACAATCCCTGCTATACTCAAGCCCATCATTGCAACCACAGTATCAATCCATCTCGTTGAAGGCCTTCCCCTCTTTCGATGACCCTCCACCTAACAAGCATGACATCCTTCTCCAGGGAATGGTCCCTTCTGACAACATGACCAAAATAGGTGAGACGAAGTCTGGCCATTCTTGCTTCCAAGGAGCATTCTG
>NW_006921938.1:1910504-1912216 GCF_000298275.1 Orycteropus afer afer
GCATGAAATCTATTGTTTAGATGATCTCTAAATTCAGGAGGGATATATTCAAGATCATACTTTGGCTCTCTTGGACTTGTTTGAATTGTCTTTAACTTCAAGTTGAATTTGCATAATATCAGTTGTGATTCTTTAACAAGTTGGAAATAAAAAAGTCATTTGATCCAGCAATCCCATTACTAGTTATATATCCTAAAGAAGTGAGGGATAGGACAAGAATGGATATATGCACATCCTTGTTCATCACAGCACTATTCACAATAGCAAATAGTGGGAAACAACCTAAGTGTCCTTCGACAGAGACATGAATAATCAAACGATGGTACAAAAATACAGCAGAATACTATGAAACAATGAAGAATAATGAAGAATTCGAGTAGCACCTCATAGTGTGGATGAATTTGCAGGATATTATGCTGAGTAAAATAATCAGCCACACAAGGACAAATGTTGTATTAGTCCATTTTTGTAATATATCAAGGGCAGGTTTACATGTGGAAGGAATTTTTATTTCTTGATTATCAGAGGAGGGAGTTGAGAAGAGGGAAAATTGCTAGAGAGGAAACAGAAATATTGATTTGGGTGAAGGAGAAGGAAATATACCAAAAGGGAATGACCAACATAATAACACTAAGAAAAGGAAGACACAGGAAGGTGCACAAGAGTTAGAGACAACAAAGATAAACACTTTTATATACACATTACTGCATAATCAGTAATAGCAATCATTAATCTACAGGTGGATACATAGGTAGACAGGCTGAAAGATTAGGTTTATCTAGGCAAAAGGGAATATACTCATAACCATACGTAATATTGGCAGACAATATTTCTACATATTTATTTGTATATGCTATAAACTGTCCATGTATATAATAGGGTTAACAGGGAACAAAATGATGATAACATCTGAGCCATGGCCAACCACTCTGAGTGGGCCCAGGACCATGGTCAAAGGGAACATCAAGCTCAATATATGGCATAGTATACTACACAAAACCATTTTTCTACATCCTACTCTGGTGAGTAATGATTGGGGTCTCAAAAGCTTGAAAGGAGCCATATAAGATATAACAATTGGTCTCTTGTCTGGAGCAAAGGACGAAGAGCATCAAAGATGCATGGGAACAATTAGTCCAAGGAACTTGTGGACTATGAAAACCTCAGCTGACCTGACACTGAGAATAGAACTAGATGTTGCCTGCTACCACTGTCAGCCATTTTGAAAATGATCAAACTAGGAGATTTTGGATAGAGTGGGAGAAAAATAGGTGGAACAAAACTCAAAGTCATAAAAAAGATCAGGCTTCCTGGCTTGATAGATACCGGTGAAACTCCAAGACTATGGCCCCTAGTCATCCTTCAGCTGAGAATTGTACTCACTCCCTTGGCTTCCAGTCAAACAATATAAAGACATATAAGGTGAATATTTACCCCAGATATGTAAACTTCTTGAAACAATCAACCCAGGGATATCAGAAGAGCTTTATATTTACAGGCATATAGCAGAGGGCAGGAATGCATGGGAAAGAAGGACACAGGGAAAAGGTAACCTCAGGGAGGAAGTGGCAAGAGTGCTATTACAGTATAGGAATTGCAATCAATGCCATGAGAAAAAATGTGTATGAACTGTTGTATGGAAAATGAAAAATGAATTTGTTCTGTTAACTTTCATACAAATCACAATAAAATTTAAAATAAAATACTTTTAA
>NW_006921938.1:1919731-1921671 GCF_000298275.1 Orycteropus afer afer
TCTTCTGCTAGTTGGGGTTTAGTCCAAATCTGCATCCTTTCCTTCAAGGCTCAGGAGTCCAAGATTATCTTCTGTGTCTGTATTAATTGGTTTCCCTTTTCTTTGTTGAAGAGGGTCTGTGCAATCCTTCTGCCTAGTCCGCCATCTTGCCTGAAAACTCAACTTTAAGGCTCCTTGGGTCAGACAACACTCAGGTGATGGTGGAAACCTCAGATTGTGTGGTAATTTGGTGGTTTAAAAGTTATGTGCTTACTCTCTCCTACAAATTTGTAGCAAAACAAGCTGTGTTTCTCAAAAGGAGAGTAGTTATCTGCAGAAGATGAAAGGGTTTCTCCCTGAAATCCTAAAAGTCGGCCTTGTGATTCAACTATAAAGGCCTGAAAAAGTCTGCAAACAGCATCTCTAGTAGCCAATTGAAACTTCATGCACCATCAGATTTGAAAGATCATGTGGTCTAAATAGTACAGCAACTTGCATGTCAGACTGGACCTGTGAAGAATATTTATGTATTCTGAGTCTCATTCAAAGCTAGTAACTTTTGGGTTCACTCAGTAAGTGGAATGAGATAGCACACTCAAATGAAGAGTATGTTGCTACTTACACTAGGCACTGTGTGCCCCCCACCCCTTTTCTTTTTACATGCAGGGGTGAATATTGAGTGTCTAGATGAAAGAACTTCCCCTTCACCCTTTAAGGTATATCTTGATATGACCTTTTACCAAAGAATTTAGAAATTTCATTGAGCGAGAAGGCCCTTGTTTTTTGTTGGTTTATTTCCCACCCTCTGACACATAAATATCTTGCTAATAAGTTGGAAATAGTTGCTACTTCTTGCTGAGTAAGTGCAACAAGCATGATGTCTTCAGTAAAATGGAGCATTGTGATGTTTTGTGGGAGGGAAAATGGATACAGATCCCTGTGGGCCAAATTATTACATAGAGCTGAAGATTTAATGTACCCCTGAGGTAGGAAAATGAAGTTGTAATGTTGACTTTTCTACTTAAAAGCAAAGTGCTTCCAGTGGCTGTTAACTAAGTATATATAGAGAAAAATTTCACCAGATCTAAAAGCAGGTGCCAGGAGCTCTGGTAGTGTAGTGCCTAAGGCACTTGACTGCTAACCAGAAGGCTGGCCATTCAAACCCACCAGCCTCTTCTCAGAAGGAAGGTTGGAAAATCTACTTCTGTAGTGATACCACCTTGGAAACCCAAGGAGGGGTCATTATGAGTCAGGTCCTACTCCACGGCACATAACAACAAAAACAAAAAAAGCAGGTGCCATGAAATGAGCTCAGTTAATGAAAATACAATTGTAACAACAGTTTTAACTTGAGTCACAACCTGATTATATTTATGATAATCCTTAGTCATTGTTGAAGGTTCATCTGTTTTCTGCACAGATCAAATAAGAGAGTTGAGTAGGGATTTGTTCAGAATCACCATACTAGCGTTCCTCAAGTACTTTATGGCAAATCTGGAAAAATCTTTAAAAAAAAGGTTATTTTGAAATAATATATTTTTTAAAATACCTGCACATATTAACTAATCTTTCCCCTCAGCATTATCTTATAAGAAGGAATAAAAACAGAATATTCTACAGTCCATTCAGAAATGTAAAAGGAGAAATCATAGGTTAATATCAAAAGATAAGTTACTTTATTTCTTCTTCTAATTAACAAGTGAAAGGCTTATTTAAAATAAATAAATAAATAAATAAATAAATAAATAAATAACACAAAAATGACCTACCAAAATATAAGTTGAGGTAGTCACTGTAATATTGTTCCTTATCTCTCTATTTACAGAAAAGCCTAAGTTCAAGCAGAAGAAAATTTGCTGAAAATCATCTTTAGTAAAAATGTAACACAGAAACATTGCTTTTCTATGAAGAAAAAGTGCTTCAATATTTTCATTTTCCTACAACTAAAGAAAAAATAAATA